>NC_134503.1:32438431-32481755 GCF_040206685.1 Ascaphus truei | reverse complement strand
AGAGTCAGTCAGAGAGGAGAGAGTCAGTTAGAGAGAGAGAGTCAGTCATAGAGAGAGAGAGAGTCAATCAGAGAGAGAGAGTCAGTCAGAGAGAGAGAGTCAGTTAGAGACAAAGAGAGTCAGTCAGTCAGTCAGAGAGAGAAGTCAGTCAGTCAGAGAGAGAGAGAGAGAGTCAGTCAGTCAGGGAGAGAGAGTCAGTCAGAGAGAGAGAGTCAGTCAGTCAGAGAGAGAGAATCAGTCAGTCAGAGAGTGAGTCAGTCAGTCAGAGAGAGAGAGTCAGTCAGAGAGAGTCAGTCAGTCAGGGAGAGAGAGTCAGTCAGTCAGAGAGAGGAGAGAGAGTCAGTCAGTCAGGGAGAGAGAGTCAGTCAGAGAGAGAGAGTCAGTCAGTCAGAGAGAGAGAATCAGTCAGTCAGAGAGTGAGTCAGTCAGTCAGAGAGAGAGAGTCAGTCAGAGAGAGTCAGTCAGTCAGGGAGAGAGAGTCAGTCAGTCAGAGAGAGAGAGTCAGTCAGTCAGAGAGAGAGAGAGTCAGTCAGTCAGAGAGTAAGTCAGTCAGTCAGAGAGAGAGAGAGTCAGTCAGTCAGAGAGAGTCAGTCAGTCAGTCAGAGAGAGAGAGAGAGTGAGTCAGTCAGAGAGAGTCAGTCAGTTAGAGAGAGAGAGAGTCAGTCAGAGAGAGAGTGTCAGTCAGTCAGAGAGAGAGAGAGAGGGAGAGAGTCAGTCATAGAGAGAGTCAGTCAGAGAGAGAGAGAGAGTCAGTCAGTCAGAGAGAGAGAGTCAGTCAGATAGAGAGTCAGTCAGAGAGAGAGAGTCAGTCATAGAGAGAGAGAGTCAGTCAGAGAGAGAGAGTCAGTTAGAGAGAGAGAGTCAGTCATAGAGAGAGTCAGTCAGAGAGAGAGAGAGAGTCAGTCAGTCAGAGAGAGAGTCAGTCAGATAGAGAGTCAGTCAGAGAGAGAGAGTCAGTCATAGAGAGAGAGAGTCAGTCAGTCAGGGAGAGAGAGTCAGTCAGAGAGAGAGAGTCAGTCAGTCAGAGAGAGAGAATCAGTCAGTCAGAGAGTGAGTCAGTCAGTCAGAGAGAGAGAGTCAGTCAGAGAGAGTCAGTCAGTCAGGGAGAGAGAGTCAGTCAGTCAGAGAGAGAGAGTTAGTCAGTCAGAGAGAGAGAGAGTCAGTCAGTCAGAGAGTAAGTCAGTCAGTCAGAGAGAGAGAGAGTCAGTCAGTCAGAGAGAGTCAGTCAGTCAGTCAGAGAGAGAGAGAGAGTGAGTCAGTCAGAGAGAGTCAGTCAGTTAGAGAGAGAGAGAGTCAGTCAGAGAGAGAGTGTCAGTCAGTCAGAGAGAGAGAGAGAGGGAGAGAGTCAGTCAGAGAGTCAGTCATAGAGAGAGTCAGTCAGAGAGAGAGAGAGAGTCAGTCAGTCAGAGAGAGAGAGTCAGTCAGTCAGAGAGAAAGAGTCAGTCAGTCAGAGAGTGAGTCAGTCAGTCAGAGAGAGAGAGAGAGTCAGTCAGTCAGTCAGAGAGAGTCAGTCAGTCAGAGAGAGAGAGAGTGAGTCAGTCAGACAGAGTCAGTTAGTCAGAGAGAGAGAGAGTCAGTCAGAGAGAGAGAGAGAGATAGAGAGAGAGGCAGAGAGTCAGTCAGTCAGAGAGAGAGAGTCAGTCATAGAGAGAGTCAGTCAGAGAGAGAGAGAGAGTCAGTCAGTCAGAGAGAGAGAGTCAGTCAGATAGAGAGTCAGTCAGAGAAAGAGAGAGAGTCAGTCAGTCAGAGAGAGAGAGAGAGTCAGTCAGAGAGAGAGAGAGAGAGAGAGTCAGTCAGAGAGAGAGAGAGAGTCAGTCAGAGAGAGAGAGAGTGTCAGTCAGAGAGAGAGTCAGTCAGAGAGAGAGTCAGTCAGAGAGAGAGAGAGAGTCAGTCAGAGAGAGAGAGTCAGTCATAGAGAGAGAGAGAGTCAGTCAGAGAGAGAGAGTCAGTTAGAGAGAGAGAGAGTCAGTCATAGAGAGAGAGAGTTAATCAGAGAGAGAGAGTCAGTCAGAGAGAGAGAGTCAGTCATAGAGAGAGAGAGAGAGTCAGTCAGAGAGAGAGTCAGTCAGAGAGAGAGAGTCAGTCAGTCAGAGAGAAAGAGTCAGTCAGTCAGAGAGTGAGTCAGTCAGTCAGAGAGAGAGAGAGAGAGAGAGTCAGTCAGTCAGACAGAGTCAGTTAGTCAGAGAGAGAGAGAGTGAGTCAGAGAGAGTGTCAGTCAGAGAGAGAGAGAGAGAGAGAGAGGCAGAGAGTCAGTCAGTCAGAGAGAGAGTGTCAGTCATTCAGAGAGAGAGAGAGAGAGAGAGAGAGAGAGAGAGAGAGAGAGGCAGAGAGTCAGTCAGTCAGAGAGAGAGAGTCAGTCATAGAGAGAGTCAGTCAGAGAGAGAGAGAGTCAGTCAGTCAGAGAGAGAGAGTCAGTCAGATAGAGAGTCAGTCAGAGAGAGAGAGAGAGTCAGTCAGTCAGAGAGAGAGAGTCAGTCAGAGAGAGAGAGAGAGAGAGTCAGTCAGAGAGAGAGAGAGTCAGTCAGTCAGAGAGAGAGAGAGAGAGAGAGTCAGTCAGAGAGAGAGAGAGTGTCAGTCAGAGAGAGAGTCAGTCAGAGAGAGAGTCAGTCAGAGAGAGAGAGAGAGTCAGTCAGAGAGAGAGAGTCAGTCATAGAGAGAGAGAGTCAGTCAGAGAGAGAGTCAGTTAGAGAGAGAGAGTTAGTCATAGAGAGAGAGAGAGTCAATCAGAGAGAGAGAGTCAGTCATAGAGAGAGAGAGTCAGTCAGAGAGAGAGAGTCAGTCAGAGAGAGAGAGTCAGTAATAGAGAGAGAGAGAGTCAGTCAGAGAGAGAGAGTCAGTTAGAGAGAGAGAGTCAGTCATAGAGAGAGAGAGAGTCAATCAGAGAGAGAGAGTCAGTCAGAGAGAGAGAGTCAGTTAGAGACAAAGAGAGTCAGTCAGTCAGTCAGAAAGAGAGTCAGTCAGTCAGAGAGAGAGAGAGTCAGTCAGTCAGGGAGAGAGAGTCAGTCAGAGAGAGAGAATCAGTCAGAGAGAGAGAGAGAGTCAGTCAGTCAGAGAGAGAGAGTCAGTCAGTCAGAGAGAAAGAGTCAGTCAGTCAGAGAGTGAGTTAGTCAGTCAGAGAGAGAGAGAGAGAGAGTCAGTCAGTCAGAGAGAGTCAGTCAGTCAGAGAGAGAGAGAGAGTCAGTCAGTCAGACAGAGTCAGTTAGTCAGAGAGAGAGAGAGTCAGTCAGAGAGAGAGTGTCAGTCAGAGAGAGAGAGAGAGAGAGAGAGAGAGAGAGAGAGAGAGAGAGAGAGAGAGAGGCAGAGAGTCAGTCAGTCAGAGAGAGAGAGTCAGTCATAGAGAGAGTCAGTCAGAGAGAGAGAGAGAGTCAGTCAGTCAGAGAGAGAGAGTCAGTCAGATAGAGAGTCAGTCAGAGAGAGAGAGTCAGTCATAGAGAGAGAGAGTCAGTCAGAGAGAGAGAGTCAGTTAGAGAGAGAGAGTCAGTCATAGAGAGAGAGAGAGTCAATCAGAGAGAGAGAGTCAGTCAGAGAGAGAGTGTCAGTTAGAGACAAAGAGAGTCAGTCAGTCAGTCAGAGAGAGAGTCAGTCAGTCAGAGAGAGAGAGAGAGAGTCAGTCAGTCAGGGAGAGAGAGTCAGTCAGAGAGAGAGAGTCAGTCAGTCAGAGAGAGAGAATCAGTCAGTCAGAGAGTGAGTCAGTCAGTCAGAGAGAGAGAGTCAGTCAGAGAGAGTCAGTCAGTCAGGGAGAGAGAGTCAGTCAGTCAGAGAGAGAGAGTCAGTCAGTCAGAGAGAGAGAGAGTCAGTCAGTCAGAGAGTAAGTCAGTCAGTCAGAGAGAGAGAGAGTCAGTCAGTCAGAGAGAGTCAGTCAGTCAGTCAGAGAGAGAGAGAGAGTGAGTCAGTCAGAGAGAGTCAGTCAGTTAGAGAGAGAGAGAGTCAGTCAGAGAGAGAGTGTCAGTCAGTCAGAGAGAGAGAGAGAGGGAGAGAGTCAGTCATAGAGAGAGTCAGTCAGAGAGAGAGAGAGAGTCAGTCAGTCAGAGAGAGAGAGTCAGTCAGATAGAGAGTCAGTCAGAGAGAGAGAGTCAGTCATAGAGAGAGAGAGTCAGTCAGAGAGAGAGAGTCAGTTAGAGAGAGAGAGTCAGTCATAGAGAGAGTCAGTCAGAGAGAGAGAGAGAGTCAGTCAGTCAGAGAGAGAGTCAGTCAGATAGAGAGTCAGTCAGAGAGAGAGAGTCAGTCATAGAGAGAGAGAGTCAGTCAGAGAGAGAGAGTCAGTTAGAGAGAGAGAGTCAGTCATAGAGAGAGAGAGAGTCAATCAGAGAGAGAGAGTCAGTCAGAGAGAGAGAGTCAGTTAGAGACAAAGAGAGTCAGTCAGTCAGTCAGAGAGAGAGTCAGTCAGTCAGAGAGAGAGAGAGAGAGAGTCAGTCAGTCAGGGAGAGAGAGTCAGTCAGAGAGAGAGAGTCAGTCAGTCAGAGAGAGAGAATCAGTCAGTCAGAGAGTGAGTCAGTCAGTCAGAGAGAGAGAGTCAGTCAGAGAGAGTCAGTCAGTCAGGGAGAGAGAGTCAGTCAGTCAGAGAGAGAGAGTTAGTCAGTCAGAGAGAGAGAGAGTCAGTCAGTCAGAGAGTAAGTCAGTCAGTCAGAGAGAGAGAGAGTCAGTCAGTCAGAGAGAGTCAGTCAGTCAGTCAGAGAGAGAGAGAGAGTGAGTCAGTCAGAGAGAGTCAGTCAGTTAGAGAGAGAGAGAGTCAGTCAGAGAGAGAGTGTCAGTCAGTCAGAGAGAGAGAGAGAGGGAGAGAGTCAGTCAGAGAGTCAGTCATAGAGAGAGTCAGTCAGAGAGAGAGAGAGTTAGTCAGTCAGAGAGAGAGAGTCAGTCAGTCAGAGAGAAAGAGTCAGTCAGTCAGAGAGTGAGTCAGTCAGTCAGAGAGAGAGAGAGAGTCAGTCAGTCAGTCAGAGAGAGTCAGTCAGTCAGAGAGAGAGAGAGTGAGTCAGTCAGACAGAGTCAGTTAGTCAGAGAGAGAGAGAGTCAGTCAGAGAGAGAGAGAGAGATAGAGAGAGAGGCAGAGAGTCAGTCAGTCAGAGAGAGAGAGTCAGTCATAGAGAGAGTCAGTCAGAGAGAGAGAGAGAGTCAGTCAGTCAGAGAGAGAGAGTCAGTCAGATAGAGAGTCAGTCAGAGAAAGAGAGAGAGTCAGTCAGTCAGAGAGAGAGAGAGAGTCAGTCAGAGAGAGAGAGAGAGAGAGAGTCAGTCAGAGAGAGAGAGAGAGTCAGTCAGAGAGAGAGAGAGTGTCAGTCAGAGAGAGAGTCAGTCAGAGAGAGAGTCAGTCAGAGAGAGAGAGAGAGTCAGTCAGAGAGAGAGAGTCAGTCATAGAGAGAGAGAGAGTCAGTCAGAGAGAGAGAGTCAGTTAGAGAGAGAGAGAGTCAGTCATAGAGAGAGAGAGTTAATCAGAGAGAGAGAGTCAGTCAGAGAGAGAGAGTCAGTCATAGAGAGAGAGAGAGAGTCAGTCAGAGAGAGAGTCAGTCAGAGAGAGAGAGTCAGTCAGTCAGAGAGAAAGAGTCAGTCAGTCAGAGAGTGAGTCAGTCAGTCAGAGAGAGAGAGAGAGAGAGAGTCAGTCAGTCAGACAGAGTCAGTTAGTCAGAGAGAGAGAGAGTGAGTCAGAGAGAGTGTCAGTCAGAGAGAGAGAGAGAGAGAGAGGCAGAGAGTCAGTCAGTCAGAGAGAGAGTGTCAGTCATTCAGAGAGAGAGAGAGAGAGAGAGAGAGAGAGAGAGAGAGAGGCAGAGAGTCAGTCAGTCAGAGAGAGAGAGTCAGTCATAGAGAGAGTCAGTCAGAGAGAGAGAGAGTCAGTCAGTCAGAGTGAGAGAGTCTGTCAGATAGAGAGTCAGTCAGAGAGAGAGAGAGAGTCAGTCAGTCAGAGAGAGAGAGTCAGTCAGAGAGAGAGAGAGAGAGAGTCAGTCAGAGAGAGAGAGAGTCAGTCAGTCAGAGAGAGAGAGAGAGAGAGAGAGAGAGAGTCAGTCAGAGAGAGAGAGAGTGTCAGTCAGAGAGAGAGTCAGTCAGAGAGAGAGTCAGTCAGAGAGAGAGAGAGAGTCAGTCAGAGAGAGAGAGTCAGTCATAGAGAGAGAGAGTCAGTCAGAGAGAGAGAGTCAGTTAGAGAGAGAGAGTCAGTCATAGAGAGAGAGAGAGTCAATCAGAGAGAGAGAGTCAGTCAGAGAGAGAGAGTCAGTTAGAGACAAAGAGAGTCAGTCAGTCAGTCAGAGAGAGAGTCAGTCAGTCAGAGAGAGAGAGAGTCAGTAAGTCAGGGAGAGAGAGTCAGTCAGAGAGAGAGAGTCAGTCAGTCAGAGAGAGAGAATCAGTCAGTCAGAGAGTGAGTCAGTCAGTCAGAGAGAGAGAGAGAGTCAGTCAGAGAGAGTCAGTCAGTCAGGGAGGGAGAGTCAGTCAGTCAGAGAGAGAGAGTCAGTCAGTCAGAGAGAGAGAGTCAGTCAGTCAGAGAGTAAGTCAGTCAGTCAGAGAGAGAGAGAGAGAGTCAGTCAGTCAGAGAGAGTCAGTCAGTCAGTCAGAGAGAGAGAGAGAGAGTGAGTCAGTCAGAGAGAGTCAGTCAGTCAGAGAGAGAGAGAGTCAGTCAGAGAGAGAGTGTCAGTCAGTCAGAGAGAGAGAGAGAGAGAGAGAGAGAGAGAGAGAGAGAGAGAGTCAGTCAGAGAGAGAGTGTCAGTCAGTCAGAGAGAGAGAGAGAGAGAGAGAGAGAGAGAGAGAGAGAGAGAGTCAGTCAGTCAGTCAGAGAGAGTCAGTCAGTCAGAGAGAGAGAGAGTGAGTCAGTCAGACAGAGTCAGTCAGCCAGAGAGAGAGAGAGTCAGTCAGAGAGAGAGTGTCAGTCAGTCAGAGAGAGAGAGAGGCAGAGAGTCAGTTAGTCAGAGAGAGAGAGTCAGTCATAGAGAGAGTACGTCAGAGAGAGAGAGAGAGAGTCAGTCAGTCAGTCAGAGAGAGAGAGTCAGTCAGATAGAGAGTCAGTCAGAGAGAGAGAGAGAGTCAGTCAGTCAGAGAGAGAGAGAGAGTCAGTCAGAGAGAGAGAGAGAGAGAGAGAGTCAGTCAGAGAGAGAGAGAGTAAGTCAGTCAGAGAGAGAGAGAGAGAGTCAGTCAGAGAGAGAGAGAGTGTCAGTCAGAGAGAGAGTCAGTCAGAGAGAGAGAGTCAGTCAGAGAGAGAGAGTCAGTCAGAGAGAGAGAGTCAGTCATAGAGAGAGAGAGAGTCAGTCAGAGAGAGAGAGTCAGTTAGAGAGAGAGAGTCAGTCATAGAGAGAGAGAGAGTCAATCAGAGAGAGAGAGTCAGTCAGAGAGAGAGAGTCAGTCAGTCAGAGAGAAAGAGTCAGTTAGTCAGAGAGTGAGTCAGTCAGTCAGAGAGAGAGAGAGAGAGTCGGTCAGTCAGTCAGAGAGAGTCAGTCAGTCAGAGAGAGAGAGAGTGTGTCAGTCAGAGAGAGAGTCAGTCAGAGAGAGAGTCAGTCAGAGAGAGAGAGTCAGTCAGAGAGAGAGAGTCAGTAATAGAGAGAGAGAGAGTCAGTCAGAGAGAGAGTCAGTTAGAGAGAGAGAGTCAGTCATAGAGAGAGAGAGAGTCAATCAGAGAGAGAGAGTCAGTCAGAGAGAGAGAGTCAGTTAGAGACAAAGAGAGTCAGTCAGTCAGTCAGTCAGAAAGAGAGTCAGTCAGTCAGAGAGAGAGAGAGTCAGTCAGTCAGGGAGAGAGAGTCAGTCAGAGAGAGAGAATCAGTCAGAGAGAGAGAGAGAGTCAGTCAGTCAGAGAGAGAGAGTCAGTCAGTCAGAGAGAAAGAGTCAGTCAGTCAGAGAGTGAGTTAGTCAGTCAGAGAGAGAGAGAGAGAGAGTCAGTCAGTCAGTCAGAGAGAGTCAGTCAGTCAGAGAGAGAGAGAGAGTCAGTCAGTCAGACAGAGTCAGTTAGTCAGAGAGAGAGAGAGTCAGTCAGAGAGAGAGTGCCAGTCAGAGAGAGAGAGAGAGAGAGAGAGAGAGAGAGAGGCAGAGAGTCAGTCAGTCAGAGAGAGAGAGTCAGTCATAGAGAGAGTCAGTCAGAGAGAGAGAGAGAGTCAGTCAGTCAGAGAGAGAGAGTCAGTCAGATAGAGAGTCAGTCAGAGAGAGAGAGTCAGTCATAGAGAGAGAGAGTCAGTCAGAGAGAGAGAGTCAGTTAGAGAGAGAGAGTCAGTCATAGAGAGAGAGAGAGTCAATCAGAGAGAGAGAGTCAGTCAGAGAGAGAGAGTCAGTTAGAGACAAAGAGAGTCAGTCAGTCAGTCAGAGAGAGAGTCAGTCAGTCAGAGAGAGAGAGAGAGAGTCAGTCAGTCAGGGAGAGAGAGTCAGTCAGAGAGAGAGAGTCAGTCAGTCAGAGAGAGAGAATCAGTCAGTCAGAGAGTGAGTCAGTCAGTCAGAGAGAGAGAGTCAGTCAGAGAGAGTCAGTCAGTCAGGAGAGAGAGTCAGTCAGTCAGAGAGAGAGAGTCAGTCAGTCAGAGAGAGAGAGAGTCAGTCAGTCAGAGAGTAAGTCAGTCAGTCAGAGAGAGAGAGAGTCAGTCAGTCAGAGAGAGTCAGTCAGTCAGTCAGAGAGAGAGAGAGAGTGAGTCAGTCAGAGAGAGTCAGTCAGTTAGAGAGAGAAAGAGTCAGTCAGAGAGAGAGTGTCAGTCAGTCAGAGAGAGAGAGAGAGGGAGAGAGTCAGTCAGAGAGTCAGTCATAGAGAGAGTCAGTCAGAGAGAGAGAGAGAGTCAGTCAGTCAGAGAGAGAGAGTCAGTCAGTCAGAGAGAAAGAGTCAGTCAGTCAGAGAGTGAGTCAGTCAGTCAGAGAGAGAGAGAGAGTCAGTCAGTCAGTCAGAGAGAGTCAGTCAGTCAGAGAGAGAGAGAGTGAGTCAGTCAGACAGAGTCAGATAGTCAGAGAGAGAGAGAGTCAGTCAGAGAGAGAGAGAGAGAGAGAGAGGCAGAGAGTCAGTCAGTCAGAGAGAGAGAGTCAGTCATAGAGAGAGTCAGTCAGAAAGAGAGAGAGAGTCAGTCAGTCAGAGAGAGAGAGTCAGTCAGATAGAGAGTCAGTCAGAGAAAGAGAGAGAGTCAGTCAGTCAGAGAGAGAGAGAGAGTCAGTCAGAGAGAGAGAGAGAGAGAGAGAGTCAGTCAGAGAGAGAGAGAGAGTCAGTCAGAGAGAGAGAGAGTGTCAGTCAGAGAGAGAGTCAGTCAGAGAGAGAGTCAGTCAGAGAGAGAGAGAGAGTCAGTCAGAGAGAGAGAGTCAGTCATAGAGAGAGAGAGAGTCAGTCAGAGAGAGAGAGTCAGTTAGAGAGAGAGAGAGTCAGTCATAGAGAGAGAGAGTTAATCAGAGAGAGAGAGTCAGTCAGAGAGAGAGAGTCAGTCATAGAGAGAGAGAGAGAGAGTCAGTCAGAGAGAGAGTCAGTCAGAGAGAGAGAGTCAGTCAGTCAGAGAGAAAGAGTCAGTCAGTCAGAGAGTGAGTCAGTCAGTCAGAGAGAGAGAGAGAGAGAGAGTCAGTCAGTCAGTCAGACAGAGTCAGTTAGTCAGAGAGAGAGAGAGTGAGTCAGAGAGAGAGTGTCAGTCAGAGAGAGAGAGAGAGAGAGAGAGAGAGGCAGAGAGTCAGTCAGTCAGAGAGAGACTGTCAGTCATTCAGAGAGAGAGAGAGAGAGAGAGAGAGAGAGAGGCAGAGAGTCAGTCAGTCAGAGAGAGAGAGTCAGTCATAGAGAGAGTCAGTCAGAGAGAGAGAGAGTCAGTCAGTCAGAGAGAGAGAGTCAGTCAGATAGAGAGTCAGTCAGAGAGAGAGAGAGAGTCAGTCAGTCAGAGAGAGAGAGTCAGTCAGAGAGAGAGAGAGAGAGAGAGTCAGTCAGAGAGAGAGAGAGTCAGTCAGTCAGAGAGAGAGAGAGAGAGAGAGAGAGTCAGTCAGAGAGAGAGAGAGTGTCAGTCAGAGAGAGAGTCAGTCAGAGAGAGAGTCAGTCAGAGAGAGAGAGAGAGTCAGTCAGAGAGAGAGAGTCAGTCATAGAGAGAGAGAGTCAGTCAGAGAGAGAGAGTCAGTTAGAGAGAGAGAGTCAGTCATAGAGAGAGAGAGAGTCAATCAGAGAGAGAGAGTCAGTCAGAGAGAGAGAGTCAGTTAGAGACAAAGAGAGTCAGTCAGTCAGTCAGAGAGAGAGTCAGTCAGTCAGAGAGAGAGAGAGTCAGTAAGTCAGGGAGAGAGAGTCAGTCAGAGAGAGAGAGTCAGTCAGTCAGAGAGAGAGAATCAGTCAGTCAGAGAGTGAGTCAGTCAGTCAGAGAGAGAGAGAGAGTCAGTCAGAGAGAGTCAGTCAGTCAGGGAGAGAGAGTCAGTCAGTCAGAGAGAGAGAGTCAGTCAGTCAGAGAGAGAGAGTCAGTCAGTCAGAGAGTAAGTCAGTCAGTCAGAGAGAGAGAGAGAGAGAGTCAGTCAGAGAGAGTCAGTCAGTCAGTCAGAGAGAGAGAGAGAGAGTGAGTCAGTCAGAGAGAGTCAGTCAGTCAGAGAGAGAGAGAGTCAGTCAGAGAGAGAGTGTCAGTCAGTCAGAGAGAGAGAGAGAGAGAGAGAGAGAGAGAGAGGAGAGAGAGAGAGAGAGAGAGAGAGAGAGAGTCAGTCAGTCAGTCAGAGAGGGTCAGTCAGTCAGAGAGAGAGAGACTGAGTCAGTCAGACAGAGTCAGTCAGCCAGAGAGAGAGAGAGTCAGTCAGAGAGAGTGTCAGTCAGTCAGAGAGAGAGAGAGGCAGAGAGTCAGTCAGTCAGAGAGAGAGAGTCAGTCATAGAGAGAGTACGTCAGAGAGAGAGAGAGAGAGAGAGTCAGTCAGTCAGTCAGAGAGAGAGAGTCAGTCAGATAGAGAGTCAGTCAGAGAGAGAGAGAGAGTCAGTCAGTCAGAGAGAGAGAGAGAGTCAGTCAGAGAGAGAGAGAGAGAGAGAGAGAGAGTCAGTCAGAGAGAGAGAGAGTAAGTCAGTCAGAGAGAGAGAGAGAGAGTCAGTCAGAGAGAGAGAGTCAGTCATAGAGAGAGTCAGTCAGAGAGAGAGAGAGAGTCAGTCAGTCAGAGAGAGAGAGTCAGTCAGATAGAGAGTCAGTCAGAGAGAGAGAGTCAGTCATAGAGAGAGAGAGTCAGTCAGAGAGAGAGAGTCAGTTAGAGAGAGAGAGTCAGTCATAGAGAGAGAGAGAGTCAATCAGAGAGAGAGAGTCAGTCAGAGAGAGAGAGTCAGTTAGAGACAAAGAGAGTCAGTCAGTCAGTCAGAGAGAGAGTCAGTCAGTCAGAGAGAGAGAGAGAGAGAGTCAGTCAGTCAGGGAGAGAGAGTCAGTCAGAGAGAGAGAGTCAGTCAGTCAGAGAGAGAGAATCAGTCAGTCAGAGAGTGAGTCAGTCAGTCAGAGAGAGAGAGTCAGTCAGAGAGAGTCAGTCAGTCAGGGAGAGAGAGTCAGTCAGTCAGAGAGAGAGAGTCAGTCAGTCAGAGAGAGAGAGAGTCAGTCAGTCAGAGAGTAAGTCAGTCAGTCAGAGAGAGAGAGAGTCAGTCAGTCAGAGAGAGTCAGTCAGTCAGTCAGAGAGAGAGAGAGAGTGAGTTAGTCAGAGAGAGTCAGTCAGTTAGAGAGAGAGAGAGTCAGTCAGAGAGAGAGTGTCAGTCAGTCAGAGAGAGAGAGAGAGGGAGAGAGTCAGTCAGAGAGTCAGTCATAGAGAGAGTCAGTCAGAGAGAGAGAGAGAGTCAGTCAGTCAGAGAGAGAGAGTCAGTCAGTCAGAGAGAAAGAGTCAGTCAGTCAGAGAGTGAGTCAGTCAGTCAGAGAGAGAGAGAGAGTCAGTCAGTCAGTCAGAGAGAGTCAGTCAGTCAGAGAGAGAGAGAGTGAGTCAGTCAGACAGAGTCAGTTAGTCAGAGAGAGAGAGAGTCAGTCAGAGAGAGAGAGAGAGAGAGAGAGGCAGAGAGTCAGTCAGTCAGAGAGAGAGAGTCAGTCATAGAGAGAGTCAGTCAGAGAGAGAGAGAGAGTCAGTCAGTCAGAGAGAGAGAGTCAGTCAGATAGAGAGTCAGTCAGAGAAAGAGAGAGAGTCAGTCAGTCAGAGAGAGAGAGAGAGTCAGTCAGAGAGAGAGAGAGAGAGAGAGTCAGTCAGAGAGAGAGAGAGAGTCAGTCAGAGAGAGAGAGAGTGTCAGTCAGAGAGAGAGTCAGTCAGAGAGAGAGTCAGTCAGAGAGAGAGAGAGAGTCAGTCAGAGAGAGAGAGTCAGTCATAGAGAGAGAGAGAGTCAGTCAGAGAGAGAGAGTCAGTTAGAGAGAGAGAGAGTCAGTCATAGAGAGAGAGAGTTAATCAGAGAGAGAGAGTCAGTCAGAGAGAGAGAGTCAGTCATAGAGAGAGAGAGAGTCAGTCAGAGAGAGAGTCAGTCAGAGAGAGAGAGTCAGTCAGTCAGAGAGAAAGAGTCAGTCAGTCAGAGAGTGAGTCAGTCAGTCAGAGAGAGAGAGAGAGAGAGAGTCAGTCAGTCAGTCAGACAGAGTCAGTTAGTCAGAGAGAGAGAGAGTGAGTCAGAGAGAGAGTGTCAGTCAGAGAGAGAGAGAGAGAGAGAGGCAGAGAGTCAGTCAGTCAGAGAGAGAGAGTCAGTCATAGAGAGAGTCAGTCAGAGAGAGAGAGTCAGTCAGAGAGAGAGAGTCAGTAATAGAGAGAGAGAGAGTCAGTCAGAGAGAGAGAGTCAGTTAGAGAGAGAGAGTCAGTCATAGAGAGAGAGAGAGTCAATCAGAGAGAGAGAGTCAGTCAGAGAGAGAGAGTCAGTTAGAGACAAAGAGAGTCAGTCAGTCAGTCAGAAAGAGAGTCAGTCAGTCAGAGAGAGAGAGAGTCAGTCAGTCAGGGAGAGAGAGTCAGTCAGAGAGAGAGAATCAGTCAGAGAGAGAGAGAGAGTCAGTCAGTCAGAGAGAGAGAGTCAGTCAGTCAGAGAGAAAGAGTCAGTCAGTCAGAGAGTGAGTTAGTCAGTCAGAGAGAGAGAGAGAGAGAGTCAGTCAGTCAGTCAGAGAGAGTCAGTCAGTCAGAGAGAGAGAGAGAGTCAGTCAGTCAGACAGAGTCAGTTAGTCAGAGAGAGAGAGAGTCAGTCAGAGAGAGAGTGTCAGTCAGAGAGAGAGAGAGAGAGAGAGAGAGAGAGAGAGAGAGAGAGAGAGAGAGAGAGAGAGGCAGAGAGTCAGTCAGTCAGAGAGAGAGAGTCAGTCATAGAGAGAGTCAGTCAGAGAGAGAGAGAGAGTCAGTCAGTCAGAGAGAGAGAGTCAGTCAGATAGAGAGTCAGTCAGAGAGAGAGAGTCAGTCATAGAGAGAGAGAGTCAGTCAGAGAGAGAGAGTCAGTTAGAGAGAGAGAGTCAGTCATAGAGAGAGAGAGAGTCAATCAGAGAGAGAGAGTCAGTCAGAGAGAGAGAGTCAGTTAGAGACAAAGAGAGTCAGTCAGTCAGTCAGAGAGAGAGTCAGTCAGTCAGAGAGAGAGAGAGAGAGTCAGTCAGTCAGGGAGAGAGAGTCAGTCAGAGAGAGAGAGTCAGTCAGTCAGAGAGAGAGAATCAGTCAGTCAGAGAGTGAGTCAGTCAGTCAGAGAGAGAGAGTCAGTCAGAGAGAGTCAGTCAGTCAGGGAGAGAGAGTCAGTCAGTCAGAGAGAGAGAGTCAGTCAGTCAGAGAGAGAGAGAGTCAGTCAGTCAGAGAGTAAGTCAGTCAGTCAGAGAGAGAGAGAGTCAGTCAGTCAGAGAGAGTCAGTCAGTCAGTCAGAGAGAGAGAGAGAGTGAGTCAGTCAGAGAGAGTCAGTCAGTTAGAGAGAGAGAGAGTCAGTCAGAGAGAGAGTGTCAGTCAGTCAGAGAGAGAGAGAGAGGGAGAGAGTCAGTCAGAGAGTCAGTCATAGAGAGAGTCAGTCAGAGAGAGAGAGTCAGTCAGTCAGAGAGAGAGAGTCAGTCAGTCAGAGAGAAAGAGTCAGTCAGTCAGAGAGTGAGTCAGTAAGTCAGAGAGAGAGAGAGAGTCAGTCAGTCAGTCAGAGAGAGTCAGTCAGTCAGAGAGAGAGAGAGTGAGTCAGTCAGACAGAGTCAGTTAGTCAGAGAGAGAGAGAGTCAGTCAGAGAGAGAGAGAGAGAGAGAGAGGCAGAGAGTCAGTCAGTCAGAGAGAGAGAGTCAGTCATAGAGAGAGTCAGTCAGAAAGAGAGAGAGAGTCAGTCAGTCAGAGAGAGAGAGAGTCAGTCAGATAGAGAGTCAGTCAGAGAAAGAGAGAGAGTCAGTCAGTCAGAGAGAGAGAGAGAGTCAGTCAGAGAGAGAGAGAGAGAGAGAGAGTCAGTCAGAGAGAGAGAGAGAGTCAGTCAGAGAGAGAGAGAGTGTCAGTCAGAGAGAGAGTCAGTCAGAGAGAGAGTCAGTCAGAGAGAGAGAGAGAGTCAGTCAGAGAGAGAGAGTCAGTCATAGAGAGAGAGAGAGTCAGTCAGAGAGAGAGAGTCAGTTAGAGAGAGAGAGAGTCAGTCATAGAGAGAGAGAGTTAATCAGAGAGAGAGAGTCAGTCAGAGAGAGAGAGTCAGTCATAGAGAGAGAGAGAGTCAGTCAGAGAGAGAGTCAGTCAGAGAGAGAGAGTCAGTCAGTCAGAGAGAAAGAGTCAGTCAGTCAGAGAGTGAGTCAGTCAGTCAGAGAGAGAGAGAGAGAGAGAGTCAGTCAGTCAGTCAGACAGAGTCAGTTAGTCAGAGAGAGAGAGAGTGAGTCAGAGAGAGAGTGTCAGTCAGAGAGAGAGAGAGAGAGAGAGAGAGAGAGGCAGAGAGTCAGTCAGTCAGAGAGAGAGTGTCAGTCATTCAGAGAGAGAGAGAGAGAGAGAGAGAGAGAGAGAGAGGCAGAGAGTCAGTCAGTCAGAGAGAGAGAGTCAGTCATAGAGAGAGTCAGTCAGAGAGAGAGAGAGTCAGTCAGTCAGAGAGAGAGAGTCAGTCAGATAGAGAGTCAGTCAGAGAGAGAGAGAGAGTCAGTCAGTCAGAGAGAGAGAGTCAGTCAGAGAGAGAGAGAGAGAGAGAGTCAGTCAGAGAGAGAGAGAGTCAGTCAGTCAGAGAGAGAGAGAGAGAGAGAGAGTCAGTCAGAGAGAGAGAGTGTCAGTCAGAGAGAGAGTCAGTCAGAGAGAGAGTCAGTCAGAGAGAGAGAGAGAGTCAGTCAGAGAGAGAGAGTCAGTCATAGAGAGAGAGAGTCAGTCAGAGAGAGAGTGTCAGTTAGAGAGAGAGAGTCAGTCATAGAGAGAGAGAGAGTCAATCAGAGAGAGAGAGTCAGTCAGAGAGAGAGAGTCAGTTAGAGACAAAGAGAGTCAGTCAGTCAGTCAGAGAGAGAGTCAGTCAGTCAGAGAGAGAGAGAGTCAGTAAGTCAGGGAGAGAGAGTCAGTCAGAGAGAGAGAGTCAGTCAGTCAGAGAGAGAGAATCAGTCAGTCAGAGAGTGAGTCAGTCAGTCAGAGAGAGAGAGAGAGTCAGTCAGAGAGAGTCAGTCAGTCAGGGAGAGAGAGTCAGTCAGTCAGAGAGAGAGAGTCAGTCAGTCAGAGAGAGAGAGTCAGTCAGTCAGAGAGTAAGTCAGTCAGTCAGAGAGAGAGAGAGAGAGAGTCAGTCAGAGAGAGTCAGTCAGTCAGTCAGAGAGAGAGAGAGAGAGTGAGTCAGTCAGAGAGAGTCAGTCAGTCAGAGAGAGAGAGAGTCAGTCAGAGAGAGAGTGTCAGTCAGTCAGAGAGAGAGAGAGAGAGAGAGAGAGAGAGAGAGAGTCAGTCAGTCAGTCAGAGAGGGTCAGTCAGTCAGAGAGAGAGAGACTGAGTCAGTCAGACAGAGTCAGTCAGCCAGAGAGAGAGAGAGTCAGTCAGAGAGAGAGTGTCAGTCAGTCAGAGAGAGAGAGAGGCAGAGAGAGTCAGTCAGTCAGAGAGAGAGAGTCAGTCATAGAGAGAGTACGTCAGAGAGAGAGAGAGAGAGAGAGTCAGTCAGTCAGTCAGAGAGAGAGAGTCAGTCAGATAGAGAGTCAGTCAGAGAGAGAGAGAGAGTCAGTCAGTCAGAGAGAGAGAGAGAGTCAGTCAGAGAGAGAGAGAGAGAGAGAGAGAGTCAGTCAGAGAGAGAGAGAGTAAGTCAGTCAGAGAGAGAGAGAGAGAGTCAGTCAGAGAGAGAGAGTCAGTCATAGAGAGAGTCAGTCAGAGAGAGAGAGAGAGTCAGTCAGTCAGAGAGAGAGAGTCAGTCAGATAGAGAGTCAGTCAGAGAGAGAGAGTCAGTCATAGAGAGAGAGAGTCAGTCAGAGAGAGAGAGTCAGTTAGAGAGAGAGAGTCAGTCATAGAGAGAGAGAGAGTCAATCAGAGAGAGAGAGTCAGTCAGAGAGAGAGAGTCAGTTAGAGACAAAGAGAGTCAGTCAGTCAGTCAGAGAGAGAGTCAGTCAGTCAGAGAGAGAGAGAGAGAGAGAGTCAGTCAGTCAGGGAGAGAGAGTCAGTCAGAGAGAGAGAGTCAGTCAGTCAGAGAGAGAGAATCAGTCAGTCAGAGAGTGAGTCAGTCAGTCAGAGAGAGAGAGTCAGTCAGAGAGAGTCAGTCAGTCAGGGAGAGAGAGTCAGTCAGTCAGAGAGAGAGAGTCAGACAGTCAGAGAGAGAGAGAGTCAGTCAGTCAGAGAGTAAGGTCAGTCAGTCAGAGAGAGAGAGAGTCAGTCAGTCAGAGAGAGTCAGTCAGTCAGTCAGAGAGAGAGAGAGAGTGAGTTAGTCAGAGAGAGTCAGTCAGTTAGAGAGAGAGAGAGTCAGTCAGAGAGAGAGTGTCAGTCAGTCAGAGAGAGAGAAGAGAGGGAGAGAGTCAGTCAGAGAGTCAGTCATAGAGAGAGTCAGTCAGAGAGAGAGAGAGAGTCAGTCAGTCAGAGAGAGAGAGAGTCAGTCAGTCAGAGAGAAAGAGTCAGTCAGTCAGAGAGTGAGTCAGTCAGTCAGAGAGAGAGAGAGAGTCAGTCAGTCAGTCAGAGAGAGTCAGTCAGTCAGAGAGAGAGAGAGTGAGTCAGTCAGACAGAGTCAGTTAGTCAGAGAGAGAGAGAGTCAGTCAGAGAGAGAGAGATAGAGAGAGAGGCAGAGAGTCAGTCAGTCAGAGAGAGAGAGTCAGTCATAGAGAGAGTCAGTCAGAGAGAGAGAGAGAGTCAGTCAGTCAGAGAGAGAGAGTCAGTCAGATAGAGAGTCAGTCAGAGAAAGAGAGAGAGTCAGTCAGTCAGAGAGAGAGAGAGAGTCAGTCAGAGAGAGAGAGAGAGAGAGAGTCAGTCAGAGAGAGAGAGAGAGTCAGTCAGAGAGAGAGAGAGTGTCAGTCAGAGAGAGAGTCAGTCAGAGAGAGAGTCAGTCAGAGAGAGAGAGAGAGTCAGTCAGAGAGAGAGAGTCAGTCATAGAGAGAGAGAGAGTCAGTCAGAGAGAGAGAGTCAGTTAGAGAGAGAGAGAGTCAGTCATAGAGAGAGAGAGTTAATCAGAGAGAGAGAGTCAGTCAGAGAGAGAGAGTCAGTCATAGAGAGAGAGAGAGTCAGTCCAGAGAGAGAGTCAGTCAGAGAGAGAGAGTCAGTCAGTCAGAGAGAAAGAGTCAGTCAGTCAGAGAGTGAGTCAGTCAGTCAGAGAGAGAGAGAGAGAGAGAGTCAGTCAGTCAGTCAGACAGAGTCAGTTAGTCAGAGAGAGAGAGAGTGAGTCAGAGAGAGAGTGTCAGTCAGAGAGAGAGAGAGAGAGAGAGGCAGAGAGTCAGTCAGTCAGAGAGAGAGTGTCAGTCATTCAGAGAGAGAGAGAGAGAGAGAGAGAGAGAGGCAGAGAGTCAGTCAGTCAGAGAGAGAGAGTCAGTCATAGAGAGAGTCAGTCAGAGAGAGAGAGAGTCAGTCAGTCAGAGAGAGAGAGTCAGTCAGATAGAGAGTCAGTCAGAGAGAGAGAGAGAGTCAGTCAGTCAGAGAGAGAGAGTCAGTCAGAGAGAGAGAGAGAGAGAGAGTCAGTCAGAGAGAGAGAGAGTCAGTCAGTCAGAGAGAGAGAGAGAGAGAGAGAGAGTCAGTCAGAGAGAGAGAGAGTGTCAGTCAGAGAGAGAGTCAGTCAGAGAGAGAGTCAGTCAGAGAGAGAGAGAGAGAGTCAGTCAGAGAGAGAGAGTCAGTCATAGAGAGAGAGAGTCAGTCAGAGAGAGAGAGTCAGTTAGAGAGAGAGAGTCAGTCATAGAGAGAGAGAGAGTCAATCAGAGAGAGAGAGTCAGTCAGAGAGAGAGAGTCAGTTAGAGACAAAGAGAGTCAGTCAGTCAGTCAGAGAGAGAGTCAGTCAGTCAGAGAGAGAGAGAGAGTCAGTAAGTCAGGGAGAGAGAGTCAGTCAGAGAGAGAGAGTCAGTCAGTCAGAGAGAGAGAATCAGTCAGTCAGAGGAGTGAGTCAGTCAGTCAGAGAGAGAGAGAGAGTCAGTCAGAGAGAGTCAGTCAGTCAGGGAGAGAGAGTCAGTCAGTCAGAGAGAGAGAGTCAGTCAGTCAGAGAGAGAGAGTCAGTCAGTCAGAGAGTAAGTCAGTCAGTCAGTCAGAGAGAGAGAGAGAGAGTCAGTCAGTCAGAGAGAGTCAGTCAGTCAGTCAGAGAGAGAGAGAGAGAGAGGTGAGTCAGTCAGAGAGAGTCAGTCAGTCAGAGAGAGAGAGAGTCAGTCAGAGAGAGAGTGTCAGTCAGTGAGAGAGAGAGAGAGAGAGAGAGAGAGAGAGAGAGAGAGAGAGTCAGTCAGTCAGTCAGAGAGAGTCAGTCAGTCAGAGAGAGAGAGACTGAGTCAGTCAGACAGAGTCAGTCAGCCAGAGAGAGAGAGAGTCAGTCAGAGAGAGAGTGTCAGTCAGTCAGAGAGAGAGGCAGAGAGTCAGTCAGTCAGAGAGAGAGAGTCAGTCATAGAGAGAGTACGTCAGAGAGAGAGAGAGAGAGAGTCAGTCAGTCAGTCAGAGAGAGAGAGTCAGTCAGATAGAGAGTCAGTCAGAGAGAGAGAGAGAGTCAGTCAGAGTCAGAGAGAGAGAGAGAGTCAGTCAGAGAGAGAGAGAGAGAGTCAGTCAGAGAGAGAGAGAGTAAGTCAGTCAGAGAGAGAGAGAGAGAGTCAGTCAGAGAGAGAGAGAGTGTCAGTCAGAGAGAGAGTCAGTCAGAGAGAGAGAGTCAGTCAGAGAGAGAGAGAGAGTCAGTCAGAGAGAGAGAGTCAGTCATAGAGAGAGAGAGAGTCAGTCAGAGAGAGAGATTCAGTTAGAGAGAGAGAGTCAGTCATAGAGAGAGAGAGAGTCAATCAGAGAGAGAGAGTCAGTCAGAGAGAGAGAGTCAGTCAGTCAGAGAGAAAGAGTCAGTTAGTCAGAGAGTGAGTCAGTCAGTCAGAGAGAGAGAGAGAGTCGGTCAGTCAGTCAGAGAGAGTCAGTCAGTCAGAGAGAGAGAGAGTGTGTCAGTCAGAGAGAGAGTCAGTCAGAGAGAGAGTCAGTCAGAGAGAGAGAGTCAGTCAGAGAGAGAGAGAGTCAGTAATAGAGAGAGAGAGAGAGTCAGTCAGAGAGAGAGAGTCAGTTAGAGAGAGAGAGTCAGTCATAGAGAGAGAGAGAGTCAATCAGAGAGAGAGAGTCAGTCAGAGAGAGAGAGTCAGTTAGAGACAAAGAGAGTCAGTCAGTCAGTCAGAAAGAGAGTCAGTCAGTCAGAGAGAGAGAGAGTCAGTCAGTCAGGGAGAGAGAGTCAGTCAGAGAGAGAGAATCAGTCAGAGAGAGAGAGAGAGTCAGTCAGTCAGAGAGAGAGAGTCAGTCAGTCAGAGAGAAAGAGTCAGTCAGTCAGAGAGTGAGTTAGTCAGTCAGAGAGAGAGAGAGAGAGAGTCAGTCAGTCAGTCAGAGAGAGTCAGTCAGTCAGAGAGAGAGAGAGAGTCAGTCAGTCAGACAGAGTCAGTTAGTCAGAGAGAGAGAGAGTCAGTCAGAGAGAGAGTGTCAGTCAGAGAGAGAGAGAGAGAGAGAGAGAGAGAGAGAGAGAGAGAGAGAGAGAGAGGCAGAGAGTCAGTCAGTCAGAGAGAGAGAGTCAGTCATAGAGAGAGTCAGTCAGAGAGAGAGAGAGAGTCAGTCAGTCAGATAGAGAGTCAGTCAGAGAGAGTCAGTCATAGAGAGAGAGAGTCAGTCAGAGAGAGAGAGTCAGTTAGAGAGAGAGAGTCAGTCATAGAGAGAGAGAGAGTCAATCAGAGAGAGAGAGTCAGTCAGAGAGAGAGAGTCAGTTAGAGACAAAGAGAGTCAGTCAGTCAGTCAGAGAGAGAGTCAGTCAGTCAGAGAGAGAGAGAGAGAGTCAGTCAGTCAGGGAGAGAGAGTCAGTCAGAGAGAGAGAGTCAGTCAGTCAGAGAGAGAGAATCAGTCAGTCAGAGAGTGAGTCAGTCAGTCAGAGAGAGAGAGTCAGTCAGAGAGAGTCAGTCAGTCAGGGAGAGAGAGTCAGTCAGTCAGAGAGAGAGAGTCAGTCAGTCAGAGAGAGAGAGAGTCAGTCAGTCAGAGAGTAAGTCAGTCAGTCAGAGAGAGAGAGAGAGTCAGTCAGTCAGAGAGAGTCAGTCAGTCAGTCAGAGAGAGAGAGTGAGTCAGTCAGAGAGAGTCAGTCAGTTAGAGAGAGAGAGAGTCAGTCAGAGAGAGAGTGTCAGTCAGTCAGAGAGAGAGAGAGAGGGAGAGAGTCAGTCAGAGAGTCAGTCATAGAGAGAGTCAGTCAGAGAGAGAGTGAGAGTCAGTCAGTCAGAGAGAGAGAGTCAGTCAGTCAGAGAGAAAGAGTCAGTCAGTCAGAGAGTGAGTCAGTCAGTCAGAGAGAGAGAGAGAGAGTCAGTCAGTCAGTCAGAGAGAGTCAGTCAGTGAGAGAGAGAGAGAGTGAGTCAGTCAGACAGAGTCAGTTAGTCAGAGAGAGAGAGAGTCAGTCAGAGAGAGAGAGAGAGAGAGAGAGGCAGAGAGTCAGTCAGTCAGAGAGAGAGTCAGTCATAGAGAGAGTCAGTCAGAGAGAGAGAGAGAGTCAGTCAGTCAGAGAGAGAGAGTCAGTCAGATAGAGAGTCAGTCAGAGAAAGAGAGAGAGTCAGTCAGTCAGAGAGAGAGAGAGAGTCAGTCAGAGAGAGAGAGAGAGAGAGTCAGTCAGAGAGAGAGAGAGAGTCAGTCAGAGAGAGAGAGAGTTTCAGTCAGAGAGAGAGTCAGTCAGAGAGAGAGTCAGTCAGAGAGAGAGAGAGAGTCAGTCAGAGAGAGAGAGTCAGTCATAGAGAGAGAGAGTCAGTCAGAGAGAGAGAGTCAGTTAGAGAGAGAGAGAGTCAGTCATAGAGAGAGAGAGTTAATCAGAGAGAGAGAGTCAGTCAGAGAGAGAGAGTCAGTCATAGAGAGAGAGAGAGAGAGTCAGTCAGAGAGAGAGTCAGTCAGAGAGAGAGAGTCAGTCAGTCAGAGAGAAAGAGTCAGTCAGTCAGAGAGTGAGTCAGTCAGTCAGAGAGAGAGAGAGAGAGTCAGTCAGTCAGTCAGGACAGAGTCAGTTAGTCAGAGAGAGAGAGAGTGAGTCAGAGAGAGAGTGTCAGTCAGAGAGAGAGAGAGAGAGAGAGGCAGAGAGTCAGTCAGTCAGAGAGAGAGTGTCAGTCATTCAGAGAGAGAGAGAGAGAGAGAGAGAGAGAGAGAGAGAGAGAGAGAGAGAGAGAGGCAGAGAGTCAGTCAGTCAGAGAGAGAGAGTCAGTCATAGAGAGAGTCAGTCAGAGAGAGAGAGAGTCAGTCAGTCAGAGAGAGAGAGTCAGTCAGAGAGAGAGAGAGAGAGAGAGTCAGTCAGAGAGAGAGAGAGTCAGTCAGTCAGAGAGAGAGAGAGAGAGAGTCAGTCAGAGAGAGAGAGAGTGTCAGTCAGAGAGAGAGTCAGTCAGAGAGAGAGTCAGTCAGAGAGAGAGAGAGAGTCAGTCAGAGAGAGAGAGTCAGTCATAGAGAGAGAGAGTCAGTCAGAGAGAGAGAGTCAGTTAGAGAGAGAGAGTCAGTCATAGAGAGAGAGAGAGTCAATCAGAGAGAGAGAGTCAGTCAGAGAGAGAGAGTCAGTTAGAGACAAAGAGAGTCAGTCAGTCAGTCAGAGAGAGAGTCAGTCAGTCAGAGAGAGAGAGAGTCAGTCAGTCAGGGAGAGAGAGTCAGTCAGAGAGAGAGAGTCAGTCAGTCAGAGAGAGAGAATCAGTCAGTCAGAGAGTGAGTCAGTCAGTCAGAGAGAGAGAGAGAGTCAGTCAGAGAGAGTCAGTCAGTCAGGGAGAGAGAGTCAGTCAGTCAGAGAGAGAGAGTCAGTCAGTCAGAGAGAGAGAGTCAGTCAGTCAGAGAGTAAGTCAGTCAGTCAGAGAGAGAGAGAGAGAGTCAGTCAGTCAGAGAGAGTCAGTCAGTCAGTCAGAGAGAGAGAGAGAGAGTGAGTCAGTCAGAGAGAGTCAGTCAGTCAGAGAGAGAGAGAGTCAGTCAGAGAGAGAGTGTCAGTCAGTCAGAGAGAGAGAGAGAGAGAGAGAGAGAGAGAGAGAGAGAGAGAGAGAGAGAGAGTCAGTCAGTCAGTCAGAGAGAGTCAGTCAGTCAGAGAGAGAGAGAGTGAGTCAGTCAGACAGAGTCAGTCAGCAGAGAGAGAGAGAGTCAGTCAGAGAGAGAGTGTCAGTCAGTCAGAGAGAGAGAGAGGCAGAGAGTCAGTCAGTCAGAGAGAGAGAGTCAGTCATAGAGAGAGTACGTCAGAGAGAGAGAGAGAGAGTCAGTCAGTCAGTCAGAGAGAGAGAGTCAGTCAGATAGAGAGTCAGTCAGAGAGAGAGAGAGAGTCAGTCAGTCAGAGAGAGAGAGAGAGTCAGTCAGAGAGAGAGAGAGATAGAGAGAGAGTCAGTCAGAGAGAGAGAGAGTAAGTCAGTCAGAGAGAGAGAGAGAGAGTCAGTCAGAGAGAGAGAGAGTGTCAGTCAGAGAGAGAGTCAGTCAGAGAGAGAGAGTCAGTCAGAGAGAGAGAGAGAGTCAGTCATAGAGAGAGAGAGAGTCAGTCAGAGAGAGAGAGTCAGTTAGAGAGAGAGAGTCAGTCATAGAGAGAGAGAGAGTCAATCAGAGAGAGAGAGTCAGTCAGAGAGAGAGAGTCAGTTAGAGACAAAGAGAGTCAGTCAGTCAGTCAGAGAGAGAGTCAGTCAGTCAGAGAGAGAGAGAGAGTCAGTCAGTCAGGGAGAGAGAGTCAGTCAGAGAGAGAGAGTCAGTCAGTCAGAGAGAGAGAATCAGTCAGTCAGAGAGTGAGTCAGTCAGTCAGAGAGAGAGAGTCAGTCAGAGAGAGTCAGTCAGTCAGGGAGAGAGAGTCAGTCAGTCAGAGAGAGAGAGTCAGTCAGTCAGAGAGAGAGAGTCAGTCAGTCAGAGAGTAAGTCAGTCAGTCAGAGAGAGAGAGAGTCAGTCAGTCAGAGAGAGTCAGTCAGTCAGTCAGAGAGAGAGAGAGAGAGAGTGAGCCAGTCAGAGAGAGTCAGTCAGTCAGAGAGAGAGAGAGTCAGTCAGAGAGAGAGTGTCAGTCAGTCAGAGAGAGAGAGAGAGAGGGAGAGAGTCAGTCAGAGAGAGAGTCAGTCATAGAGAGAGTCAGTCAGAGAGAGAGAGAGAGTCAGTCAGTCAGAGAGAGAGAGTCAGTCAGTCAGAGAGAAAGAGTCAGTTAGTCAGAGAGTGAGTCAGTCAGTCAGAGAGAGAGAGTCAGTCAGTCAGTCAGAGAGAGTCAGTCAGTCAGAGAAGAGAGAGAGTGTGTCAGTCAGAGAGAGAGTCAGTCAGAGAGAGAGTCAGTCAGAGAGAGAGAGTCAGTCAGAGAGAGAGAGTCAGTAATAGAGAGAGAGAGAGTCAGTCAGAGAGAGAGAGTCAGTTAGAGAGAGAGAGAGTCAGTCATAGAGAGAGAGAGAGAGTCAATCAGAGAGAGAGAGTCAGTTAGAGACAAAGAGAGTCAGTCAGTCAGTCAGAAAGAGAGTCAGTCAGTCAGAGAGAGAGAGAGTCAGTCAGTCAGGGAGAGAGAGTCAGTCAGAGAGAGAGAATCAGTCAGAGAGAGAGAGAGAGTCAGTCAGTAAGAGAGAGAGAGTCAGTCAGTCAGAGAGAAAGAGTCAGTCAGTCAGAGAGTGAGTTAGTCAGTCAGAGAGAGAGAGAGAGAGTCAGTCAGTCAGTCAGAGAGAGTCAGTCAGTCAGAGAGAGAGAGAGAGTCAGTCAGTCAGACAGAGTCAGTTAGTCAGAGAGAGAGAGAGTCAGTCAGAGAGAGAGTGTCAGTCAGAGAGAGAGAGAGAGAGAGAGAGAGAGAGAGAGAGAGAGAGAGAGAGAGAGAGAGAGAGAGAGAGAGAGAGAGAGAGAGAGAGAGAGAGAGAGGCAGAGAGTCAGTCAGTCAGAGAGAGAGAGTCAGTCATAGAGAGAGTCAGTCAGAGAGAGAGAGAGAGTCAGTCAGTCAGAGAGAGAGAGTCAGTCAGATAGAGAGTCAGTCAGAGAGAGAGAGAGTCAGTCATAGAGAGAGAGAGTCAGTCAGAGAGAGAGAGTCAGTTAGAGAGAGAGAGTCAGTCATAGAGAGAGAGAGAGTCAATCAGAGAGAGAGAGTCAGTCAGAGAGAGAGAGTCAGTTAGAGACAAAGAGAGTCAGTCAGTCAGTCAGAGAGAGAGTCAGTCAGTCAGAGAGAGAGAGAGAGTCAGTCAGTCAGGAGAGAGAGTCAGTCAGAGAGAGAGAGTCAGTCAGTCAGAGAGAGAGAATCAGTCAGTCAGAGAGTGAGTCAGTCAGTCAGAGAGAGAGAGTCAGTCAGAGAGAGTCAGTCAGTCAGGGAGAGAGAGTCAGTCAGTCAGAGAGAGAGAGTCAGTCAGAGAGAGAGAGAGAGTCAGTCAGTCAGAGAGTAAGTCAGTCAGTCAGAGAGAGAGAGAGTCAGTCAGTCAGAGAGAGTCAGTCAGTCAGTCAGAGAGAGAGAGAGAGTGAGTCAGTCAGAGAGAGTCAGTCAGTTAGAGAGAGAGAGAGTCAGTCAGAGAGAGAGTGTCAGTCAGTCAGAGAGAGAGAGAGAGGGAGAGAGTCAGTCAGAGAGTCAGTCATAGAGAGAGTCAGTCAGAGAGAGAGAGAGAGTCAGTCAGTCAGAGAGAGAGAGTCAGTCAGTCAGAGAGAAAGAGTCAGTCAGTCAGAGAGTGAGTCAGTCAGTCAGAGAGAGAGAGAGAGTCAGTCAGAGAGAGAGAGAGAGTCAGTCAGTCAGTCAGAGAGAGTCAGTCAGTCAGAGAGAGAGAGAGTGAGTCAGTCAGACAGAGTCAGTTAGTCAGAGAGAGAGAGAGTCAGTCAGAGAGAGAGAGAGAGAGAGAGAGGCAGAGAGTCAGTCAGTCAGAGAGAGAGAGTCAGTCATAGAGAGAGTCAGTCAGAGAGAGAGAGAGAGTCAGTCAGTCAGAGAGAGAGAGTCAGTCAGATAGAGAGTCAGTCAGAGAAAGAGAGAGAGTCAGTCAGTCAGAGAGAGAGAGAGAGTCAGTCAGAGAGAGAGAGAGAGAGAGAGTCAGTCAGAGAGAGAGAGAGAGTCAGTCAGAGAGAGAGAGAGTGTCAGTCAGAGAGAGAGTCAGTCAGAGAGAGAGAGTCAGTCAGAGAGAGAGAGTCAGTCAGAGAGAGAGAGTCAGTCATAGAGAGAGAGAGAGTCAGTCAGAGAGAGAGAGTCAGTTAGAGAGAGAGAGAGTCAGTCATAGAGAGAGAGAGTTAATCAGAGAGAGAGAGTCAGTCAGAGAGAGAGAGTCAGTCATAGAGAGAGAGAGAGAGAGTCAGTCAGAGAGAGAGTCAGTCAGAGAGAGAGAGTCAGTCAGTCAGAGAGAAAGAGTCAGTCAGTCAGAGAGTGAGTCAGTCAGTCAGAGAGAGAGAGAGAGAGTCAGTCAGTCAGTCAGACAGAGTCAGTTAGTCAGAGAGAGAGAGAGTGAGTCAGAGAGAGAGTGTCAGTCAGAGAGAGAGAGAGAGAGAGGCAGAGAGTCAGTCAGTCAGAGAGAGAGAGTCAGTCATAGAGAGAGTCAGTCAGAGAGAGAGAGAGAGTCAGTCAGTCAGAGAGAGAGAGAGTCAGTCAGATAGAGAGAGAGAGAGAGTCAGTCAGAGAGAGAGAGAGTCAGTCAGAGAGAGAGAGAGAGTCAGTCAGAGAGAGAGAGAGTGTCAGTCAGAGAGAGAGTCAGTCAGAGAGAGAGTCAGTCAGAGAGAGAGAGAGAGTCAGTCAGAGAGAGAGAGTCAGTCATAGAGAGAGAGAGAGTCAGTCAGAGAGAGAGAGTCAGTTAGAGAGAGAGAGAGTCAGTCATAGAGAGAGAGAGAGAGTCAATCAGAGAGAGAGAGTCAGTCAGAGAGAGAGAGTCAGTTAGAGACAAAGAGAGTCAGTCAGTCAGAGAGAGAGTCAGTCATAGAGAGAGTCAGTCAGAGAGAGAGAGAGAGTCAGTCAGTCAGAGAGAGAGAGAGAGTCAGTCAGAGAGAGAGAGAGAGAGTCAGTCAGAGAGAGAGAGAGTCAGTCATTCAGAGAGAGAGAGAGAGAGAGTCAGTCAGAGAGAGAGAGAGAGTGTCAGTCAGTGAGAGAGTCAGTCAGAGAGAGAGAGAGAGAGAGAGAGAGAGGCAGAGAGTCAGTCAGTCAGAGAGAGAGAGTCAGTCATAGAGAGAGTCAGTCAGAGAGAGAGAGAGAGTCAGTCAGTCAGAGAGAGAGAGTCAGTCATAGAGAGAGAGTCAGTCAGAGAGAGAGAGTCAGTTAGAGAGAGAGAGTCAGTCATAGAGAGAGAGAGTCAATCAGAGAGAGAGAGTCAGTCAGAGAGAGAGAGTCAGTTAGAGACAAAGAGAGTCAGTCAGTCAGTCAGAGAGAGAGTCAGTCAGTCAGAGAGAGAGAGAGAGTCAGTCAGTCAGGGAGAGAGAGTCAGTCAGAGAGAGAGAGTCAGTCAGTCAGAGAGAGAGAATCAGTCAGTCAGAGAGTGAGTCAGTCAGTCAGAGAGAGAGAGTCAGTCAGAGAGAGTCAGTCTGTCAGGGAGAGAGAGTCAGTCAGTCAGAGAGAGAGAGTCAGTCATTCAGAGAGAGAGAGTCAGTCAGTCAGAGAGTAAGTCAGTCAGTCAGAGAGAGAGAGTCAGTCAGTCAGAGAGAGTCAGTCAGTCAGTCAGAGAGAGAGTCAGTCAGTCAGAGAGAGAGAGAGAGAGAGTCAGTCAGTCAGGGAGAGAGAGTCAGTCAGAGAGAGAGAGTCAGTCAGTCAGAGAGAGAGAATCAGTCAGTCAGAGAGTGAGTCAGTCAGTCAGAGAGAGAGAGTCAGTCAGAGAGAGTCAGTCAGTCAGGGAGAGAGAGTCAGTCAGTCAGAGAGAGAGAGTCAGTCAGTCAGAGAGAGAGAGAGTCAGTCAGTCAGAGAGTAAGTCAGTCAGTCAGAGAGAGAGAGAGTCAGTCAGTCAGAGAGAGTCAGTCAGTCAGTCAGAGAGAGAGAGAGAGTGAGTCAGTCAGAGAGAGTCAGTCAGTTAGAGAGAGAGAGAGTCAGTCAGAGAGAGAGTGTCAGTCAGTCAGAGAGAGAGAGAGAGGGAGAGAGTCAGTCAGAGAGTCAGTCATAGAGAGAGTCAGTCAGAGAGAGAGAGAGAGAGTCAGTCAGTCAGAGAGAGAGAGTCAGTCAGTCAGAGAGAAAGAGTCAGTCAGTCAGAGAGTGAGTCAGTCAGTCAGAGAGAGAGAGAGAGTCAGTCAGTCAGTCAGAGAGAGTCAGTCAGTCAGAGAGAGAGAGAGTGAGTCAGTCAGACAGAGTCAGTTAGTCAGAGAGAGAGAGAGTCAGTCAGAGAGAGAGAGAGAGAGAGAGAGGCAGAGAGTCAGTCAGTCAGAGAGAGAGAGTCAGTCATAGAGAGAGTCAGTCAGAGAGAGAGAGAGAGTCAGTCAGTCAGAGAGAGAGAGTCAGTCAGATAGAGAGTCAGTCAGAGAAAGAGAGAGAGTCAGTCAGTCAGAGAGAGAGAGAGAGTCAGTCAGAGAGAGAGAGAGAGAGAGTCAGTCAGAGAGAGAGAGAGAGTCAGTCAGAGAGAGAGAGAGTGTCAGTCAGAGAGAGAGTCAGTCAGAGAGAGAGTCAGTCAGAGAGAGAGAGTCAGTCAGAGAGAGAGAGTCAGTCATAGAGAGAGAGAGAGTCAGTCAGAGAGAGAGAGTCAGTTAGAGAGAGAGAGAGTCAGTCATAGAGAGAGAGAGTTAATCAGAGAGAGAGAGTCAGTCAGAGAGAGAGAGTCAGTCATAGAGAGAGAGAGAGAGAGTCAGTCAGAGAGAGAGTCAGTCAGAGAGAGAGAGTCAGTCAGTCAGAGAGAAAGAGTCAGTCAGTCAGAGAGTGAGTCAGTCAGTCAGAGAGAGAGAGAGAGAGTCAGTCAGTCAGTCAGACAGAGTCAGTTAGTCAGAGAGAGAGAGAGTGAGTCAGAGAGAGAGTGTCAGTCAGAGAGAGAGAGAGAGAGAGGCAGAGAGTCAGTCAGTCAGAGAGAGAGAGTCAGTCATAGAGAGAGTCAGTCAGAGAGAGAGAGAGAGTCAGTCAGTCAGAGAGAGAGAGTCAGTCAGATAGAGAGAGAGAGAGAGTCAGTCAGAGAGAGAGAGAGAGAGTCAGTCAGAAAGAGAGAGAGAGTCAGTCAGAGAGAGAGAGAGAGTGTCAGTCAGAGAGAGAGTCAGTCAGAGAGAGAGTCAGTCAGAGAGAGAGAGAGAGAGTCAGTCAGAGAGAGAGAGTCAGTCATAGAGAGAGAGAGAGTCAGTCAGAGAGAGAGAGTCAGTTAGAGAGAGAGAGAGTCAGTCATAGAGAGAGAGAGAGAGTCAATCAGAGAGAGAGAGTCAGTCAGAGAGAGAGAGTCAGTTAGAGACAAAGAGAGTCAGTCAGTCAGAGAGAGAGTCAGTCATAGAGAGAGTCAGTCAGAGAGAGAGAGAGAGTCAGTCAGTCAGAGAGAGAGAGAGAGTCAGTCAGAGAGAGAGAGAGAGAGTCAGTCAGAGAGAGAGAGAGTCAGTCATTCAGAGAGAGAGAGAGAGAGAGAGTCAGTCAGAGAGAGAGAGAGAGTGTCAGTCAGAGAGAGAGTCAGTCAGAGAGAGAGAGAGAGAGGCAGAGAGTCAGTCAGTCAGAGAGAGAGAGTCAGTCATAGAGAGAGTCAGTCAGAGAGAGAGAGAGAGTCAGTCAGTCAGAGAGAGAGAGTCAGTCATAGAGAGAGAGTCAGTCAGAGAGAGAGAGTCAGTTAGAGAGAGAGAGTCAGTCATAGAGAGAGAGAGAGTCAATCAGAGAGAGAGAGTCAGTCAGAGAGAGAGAGTCAGTTAGAGACAAAGAGAGTCAGTCAGTCAGTCAGAGAGAGAGTCAGTCAGTCAGAGAGAGAGAGAGAGTCAGTCAGTCAGGGAGAGAGAGTCAGTCAGAGAGAGAGAGTCAGTCAGTCAGAGAGAGAGAATCAGTCAGTCAGAGAGTGAGTCAGTCAGTCAGAGAGAGAGAGTCAGTCAGAGAGAGTCAGTCTGTCAGGGAGAGAGAGTCAGTCAGTCAGAGAGAGAGAGTCAGTCATTCAGAGAGTGAGAGTCAGTCAGTCAGAGAGTAAGTCAGTCAGTCAGAGAGAGAGAGTCAGTCAGTCAGAGAGAGTCAGTCAGTCAGTCAGAGAGAGAGAGACAGTGAGTCAGTCAGAGAGAGTCAGTCAGTCAGAGAGAGAGAGAGTCAGTCAGAGAGAGAGTGTCAGTCAGTCAGAGAGAGATAGAGAGGGAGAGAGTCAGTCAGAGAGAGAGTCAGTCATAGAGAGAGTCAGTCAGAGAGAGAGAGAGAGTCAGTCAGTCAGAGAGAGAGAGTCAGTCAGTCAGAGAGAAAGAGTCAGTCAGTCAGAGAGTGAGTAAGTCAGTCAGAGAGAGAGAGAGAGTCATTCAGTCAGTCAGAGAAAGTCAGTCAGTCAGAGAGAGAGAGAGTGAGTCAGTCAGACAGAGTCAGTTAGTCAGAGAGAGAGAGAGTCAGTCAGAGAGAGAGTGTCAGTCAGAGAGAGAGAGAGAGAGAGGCAGAGAGTCAGTCAGTCAGAGAGAGAGAGTCAGTCATAGAGAGAGTCAGTCAGAGAGAGAGAGTCAGTCAGTCAGAGAGAGAGAGTCAGTCAGATAGAGAGTCAGTCAGAGAGAGAGAGAGTCAGTCAGTCAGAGAGAGAGAGAGTCAGTCAGAGAGAGAGAGAGAGAGAGTCAGTCAGAGAGAGAGAGAGTCAGTCAGTCAGAGAGAGAGAGAGAGTCAGTCAGAGAGAGAGAGAGTGTCAGTCAGAGAGAGAGTCAGTCAGAGAGAGAGTCAGTCAGAGAGAGAGAGAGAGTCAGCCAGAGAGAGAGAGAGTCAGTCATAGAGAGAGAGAGAGTCAGTCAGAGAGAGAGAGTCAGTTAGAGAGAGAGAGTCAGTCATAGAGAGAGAGAGAGTCAATCAGAGAGAGAGAGTCAGTCAGAGAGAGAGAGTCAGTTAGAGACAAAGAGAGTCAGTCAGTCAGTCAGAGAGAGAGTCAGTCAGTCAGAGAGAGAGAGAGTCAGTCAGTCAGGGAGAGAGAGTCAGTCAGAGAGAGAGAGAGTCAGACAGTCAGAGAGAGAGAATCAGTCAGTCAAAGAGTGAGTCAGTCAGTCAGAGAGAGAGAGAGAGTCAGTCAGAGAGAGTCAGTCAGTCAGGGAGAGAGAGTCAGTCAGTCAGAGAGAGAGAGTCAGTCAGTCAGAGAGAGAGAGTCAGTCAGTCAGAGAGTAAGTCAGTCAGTCAGAGAGAGAGAGAGAGTCAGTCAGTCAGAGAGAGTCAGTCAGTCAGAGAGAGAGAGAGAGAGAGAGAGAGAGAGAGAGAGTGAGTCAGTCAGAGAGAATCAGTCAGTCAGAGAGAGAGAGAGTCAGTCAGAGAGAGAGTGTCAGTCAGTCAGAGAGAGAGAGAGAGAGAGAGAGAGAGAGAGAGAGAGAGAGAGAGAGAGAGAGAGAGAGAGAGAGAGAGAGAGTCAGTCAGAGAGAGAGTCAGTCATAGAGAGATTCAGTCAGAGAGAGAGAGAGATTCAGTCAGTCAGAGAGAGAGAGTCAGTCAGATAGAGAGTCAGTCAGAGAGAGAGAGAGAGAGTCAGTCAGTCAGAGAGAGAGAGAGTCAGTCAGAGAGAGAGAGAGAGAGTCAGTCAGAGAGAGAGAGAGAGTCAGTCATTCAGAGAGAGAGAGAGAGAGAGAGTCAGTCAGAGAGAGAGAGAGAGTCAGTCAGAGAGAGAGAGAGAGTGTCAGTCAGAGAGAGAGTCAGTCAGAGAGAGAGAGAAAGTCAGTCAGAGAGAGAGAGAGTCAGTCATAGAGAGAGAGAGAGTCAGTCAGAGAGAGAGAGAGAGAGAGTCAGTTAGAGAGTGAGAGTCAGTCAGTCAGTCAGAGAGAGAGTCAGTCAGAGAGAGAGTCAGTCAGAGAGAGAGAGTCAGTCAGTCAGAGAGAGAGTCAGAGATGCCAAGTGTCAGGAAGAAAACATTAATTTTATCTTTGTTCTTGTTTTTTTTATACTGTACTTTTCGAAATAAACCTACGTTTCTATGAAAATGGAAGTTTTTGTTTTTTTGCGGCCCACCTAAACTGACACCTTGTTTATTTGGCCCGTGTTAGCCTTAGAGTTTGACATGCTTGCTGTAGAACAAGGGTGGCAATCTCCAGTCCTCAAGGACCACCAACAGGTCAGGTTTTCAGGATTTCTCGTCAGCTAAGGCGGCTGATGAAAGGTCCATGTGGGACCTGAAACGTTGTCTTTCCACTGTTCTTGGCTGTCACATTAAAGGAGCATTTCATCATGAACGTGTGAGTACTCACTGTCCCAGAGGAGCCTGGCACTTGGAAGAAATTGTTTGTCTGTGTTGTGTTGGCTGCACACGCCGGATTCTCCTCGCCTGAGGCTGTTTCCCCGTACCTTTGGAATCAGTCTTTGACAGCCACACATTAAGCCACCTGTGCTGAAGCGGGGTTATCCATAAAATCTGACCTGTTGGTGGCCCTTGAGGACTAACCCCCTGCTGCAGAGGGCATCCAAAAATAGAAACACTTGATCAGTGGGAAGAAAAGATTGACAAACGCCTGATCAGAATCCATTTTTGAAAGTCTGTCACTATTTACAACTACTTAGGTTAACACACGAAGTTAGCCCTAAACTAGGTAAAAAATATTATTAAATTAAAAAATTTGAGATTTGGACACAATCTTGGTTTAATCGATGCCTCTGTTTGTCTAGTGATTTCCCTTTGGGCGTCTAACATCTGAAGTAGTGTATTGAGTGTCCGTAGTCATAATTCTAGATAATAAGTAATCCCTAACATTAATGTGGTTTCAATTCAGCACCATGAAGTTGTCCCCAGGCATTTTGTTTGGACAGAAATGGATATACAGGTACAGTAGCGGCCGCCCTGAGTCTAAATCGGCTAGATCTGCGGCTCTCTGATAATCTCGCTCAGATGCGGTTTTTTTTTTTGGTCCGGAGTGAATTGCGTTATTTTTGCGCTCGTGATATTAGCATTTTATTCTCGCTGTCTGTAATACTGCAATGCCGTGTAAAAACTCAGGGGGGCGTTTTGCGAGCTGTTGTCTTGGAAGTCTAATACCTTCGCGGTTCAACCTACATCAGTACACAGTCTGTGTGTGCGCACGCAGTAATTGTAAATGTGCATATTTAAAGTATACATGCATTTGCAGTACTGTACTGTACAGTATGTCTCATTTGAAAATTGTTGAAACGCATAGGCGTGTACGGTACTGTCACATTTCGGCATATACAGCACTCTCCCCTCGCTCAGGATAATTAATTGCACTGCAGGGTATTTCAACTTCTTCTCTTCTCTTCAATGCAGTACATCTCTCCCACATAATTCCTTTGAACGTGTGTCTGGTTTCAATCACATTCCTGCTTGACAGCAGGTGATTACTGCGCATGTGCCTGTAACTTCGCCCACCACTGTTTGCTTGAGTGTGTGATCAAAAAAAAAATTTTATTCTAATTTTTTTTTCTCCACAAGCCTGCAAAACCCATCTTGATACTGTATTACAATATTCAATCTGTGCTGTAGCTTTTGACTGTGACCCTGTACGTTTGACTGCACATGGTTGATTTGTGTGCTTTTTACATACTGTATTTGGGGGTGTAGGGATCATATTATTATGATGAACTGCCTTTTGAAATTAAAGTATGTCATTATCTTTGAATTTCATGCAGCTGTACCCTGTAGCCCCCTCCCCGACAAACACACACAAGGCTCGCTCAAGGATTTGAAACTCTTATCGACAGACACCTCCACAGAGTCATTAATTATCTGAAGCTTGTCATTGTGTTTTTTATCCGTCCCTAGCCGAGCGTCAGTCACCTCACTGCGCCTGCGTGTAATCCTCTTTGAGATGGGAGCTATCTGATTACTGCACATGACTCACCCAACCCCCCACCCCTCCAACCCTTTGAGGCTTTGTTAACGCTAAAGCTTTAGAAAAATCCCATCTCGAATTTGATATGTAAATCTGACTTGCACAGCATTGTGAGAATTGAGAGTTAAAAAAACCATTAACTGATTCATGTTGTTTTGTCATTCAATCTTTTTCTTTGGTGTACTGTAGGTGTGTGGGGGGGGGGGTGTTATCAATGATTATGATTAGCAGGAATGAAAATAAATATTTATTTTACCAGGAACAAAAAAAAAATATAAAACGCTTGCCATTGTGTTTTTAATCAGTCCCTAGCAGAGCATCACCTCTCTATGCACCTGTGTGTAATCCTCTTTGGGATGGGAGCTAGTTGATTACTGCGCATGCGCCTGTAACTTCACCCACCACTGCTTGCTTGAGTGAGTGACCAAAAAAAATTAATATTTTTATTCTAATTTTTTAATTGTTATTTTCTCCACAAGCCTGCAAAAACCATTTTGATATTACGATATTCAATCTGTGCTGTAGCTTTTGACTGCGACCCTGTGCGTTTGACTGCACATGGTTGATTTGTGTGCTTTTTACGTACTGTATTTGGGGGTGCAGGGATCAAATTATTATGATGAACTGCCTTTTGAAATTATGTAATTTCTTTGAACTGCTGCACAGCTAATCCTTCATGCAGCCCCCTCCCCCACGCACACACAAGGCTCGCTCAAGGTTTTGAAACTCTTATCGACAGACACCTCCACAGAGTCATTCATTTTCTGAAGCTTGTCATTGTGTTTTTAATCCATCCCTAGCCGAGCGTCAGTCACCTCACTGCACCTGCGTGTAATCCTCTTTGAGATGGGTGCTAGCTGATTACTGCGCATGACTCACCCAACCCCCCCCCCCTCCACCTCCAACCCTTTGAGGCTTTGTTTACGGTAACACTTTGGAAAAATCCCTTATCGAATTTGATATGTAAATCTGATTTGCACAGCATTGTGAGAATTGAGAATTAAAAAAAACATTAACTGATTCATGTTGTTTTGTCATTCCTTCTTTTTTTTGGGTGTACAGTAGGTGTGTGGGGGGGGCGGGATGTTGTCAATGATTATGATTAGCAGGAATGTAAATACATATTTATTTTATTTTATCAGGAACCAAAAAATACAAATATAAAAATAATCATGAATAATACTTAATGCAGTCTTTATTAAGTTCTTCTGGCAGATTGAAATTGGATAAACATTTATAAAACACTTATAAAACATGCATAAACATGAATAATGCACATTGATAATAATATTATTTAATAATATATAATTTATAATATATATATAGTAATATAATTTTTTCCATCTTTATCTTCTTCCTCATTCTGTGTACAGTACAGTAGTTTATTGAGAGAGGATAGCTTTTGTGTACATCATTACTGCTGTTTATATACACTACACTTGACTGTACAAACAGTTCAGACTGTACAAAACACCCCCCCCCCCCCTCTCCCCCAGTCCATCCTTTTTTCCTGAAAAGAAATGAAAACAAAAAATTAGTGCAGTTATGTGCGTACTGTATTATGGCATTGTGCAATGTGTAGTTCTGTTAAACTTGTCTATACTGGAACTACTGTATACTGTGACTACTGTTAAATACAACCAGATGGCTGTTGCTGCTCTCTCTGGAAAGAAAAAAATTGAGCAGTTAGGTGCATACTGTATTATGGCATTGTGTACTGTATTACATACTCCACATTGGACTACAGTAGGCAGTTAGTACTGTCAAACTAGTCTATACTGGAACTACTGTATACTCTGACTACTGTTAAATACTATGTAACCAGATGGCTGGTGCTGCTCTCTCTGGAAAGAAAATACATTGAGCAGTTACTGTACTGTAGGTGCATACTGTATTATGGCATTATGGCATTGTGTATGCAGTTAGTACTGTCAAACTAGTCTATACTGGAACTACTGAATACTCTGTGCCATATTTACCTGTATCATACTGTACTTACAATACTACAGTACTATACCATACTACCTTCCTGATGCTTGCCCATTACGCACGATTACAATGGGCAACACAGTCGCAATATGGTCAATATATTTATTGCAGTGTTCCACGATGAGTACATCGTTACAAAAACTCAGTATGCCTTTCGCAAACTCATCCTTTTTGGAGGGTTTCACCACTTTCCGGATATGGTCCTTCAGCTGATGCCAGACCATTTTGATCGGATTGAAGTCTGGCGATCTGTCATTAGAAAAAAAGGACAATTAGTTTAAGAGATACAGTACACAGTGAAAACAGTGGGGAAAAAATGAGACACGGTTACCGCACTTACTCCGCTGGCGTCTTCACCCAGTTGATACCGTGCTCAAGGATATGCACTGTTGACGCGGTGTGCTTCGGATCGTTGTCCTGGTAGAAAAGGTGACCATCCGCGAACTTGCGGGTGATGTATTCCACAATCTCAGGCACAATTTTGTCTTGGAAGAAAGCTTTATTCATGATTCCTACACTGCCGACACACTTAATTGCAGTGCGGCCAGATCCGCAAGCCGGGAGATTTCCCGGCTTGCTAGTGGCCGCCCCTCGGCGTGCCGCGCGTCATAGACGCGCGGTCACGCATCTTCGGGAGCCTGCACCCCCTGCACGCGCGTCCAGGGCTCCCCGAGGGAGCCCTGGTGTCCCGCGATGTGGGGGACGGCGGCAGGGGGTTCCGGGGGACCCGGCGGACCCGGCAGCGGTAGGGAGAGCGCCCCGATCGGAGGGCGCTCTTCCGCTGCTTCGGCGCGCGCCCGTCACCCTCGGGCGCGCGCCAGGCTACTGCTGCGGCCAAGAACGGGCAAATGCTCGAATAAACTTGGCCGCAGCAGTATAACAAGGAAAGAAAAGTGCTCAAAAAACTGCACACTAGTTCAGTACAGTGCATAAGGCTACATTATATTTTATATTTTTACCTTCAAAGATGACAATGCATCCTGGTCCACGCCTAGAGATGGCTCCCCACATATGTTTCTTCACTGGGTGTTTTGGCCGTGGCTTCATAGATATGCAACCTTTTTTGTGGAATGCAAAGGTGGCAAATCTCTCCAGCGATACAGTAGACTCGTCAGTGAAGATGCAATCCTGGAAAGTTTCTCCACTGTCAATCCATGCCTGGGCCTGGACCACTCTCTTGATTTTGTTAACGTCCCTTATCATGGGGTACGCTCTGTAATGACAAGGAATAAATAATTTTAGCAGTACAGTACAGTTTCTTAAACAACACTTTTACCTCCTGTACTGTCCAGTACTAACCTCACACGTCCATATTTCCATCCAATTCTGCGTCTCATCTTCTTTATGCTGGTCTCGGATACAGTCAGATTGTGTTTTTCCTGCAGAGTGTATTTGACCCTTAATGCACTCTTCTCATCATTCTCCTCACTTATTTTGTCGACCAGAAGGGTTGTCTCCCTACAATGTACAGAAAAACAATCCGGTAAGTTACAGTGCAGTAGGCCACAAGCACAGCACATAATTTGGTGTAAAAATAATATACAATGAGATATTGTTCTATAAATATGCAGCAATATAAAAAATATATATACTGTTGTAATATAAATATACCGAAATAACTAAAATATTAGATACAGTAGATCTACAGTACACAATATATTGTTCTATTAATATGCAGCAATATAAAATATATATATACTGTTGTAATATAAATATACCGAAATAACTAAAATATTAGATACAGTAGATCTACAGTACATAATATATTGTTCTATTAATATGCAGAAATATAAAAATTATATATATTGTTGTAATATAAATATACCGAAATAACTAAAATATTAGATACAGTAGATCTACAGTACACAATATATTGTTCTATTAGTATGCAGCAATATAAAATATATATATATACTGTTGTAATATAAATATACCGAAATAACTAAAATATTAGATACAGTAGATCTGCAGTACACAATATATTGTTCTATTAATATGCATAATGAACCAGAAGAGAAAGAACTCAGTTTAAAGTAGCACTCTATTATCTGTAGTAGGATACTAGGAGTGTGGTTGATTTAAAAATATATCTTTATTGAATAAAATGTTAAAATATTGGTGCATGGAGTGGAATAAAAAGATCAATGGACACTCTGTCTGATGATTCAGAGTGTTTCACATATAGTGATGACAACTTGTGTCTAATAGCTGGAACAGTGCCAGCTGTAGCAGGTCGCTACCATTGGTTAGACCGCTGTTAGCAGTCTAGAGATGACAGTGTCAGATGTGCTAATAGATGTGTAGTTGCATTCCCCCAGGCCAAAAGAGGAATGTAGTGTACACAGAGGCGGATTAGTTTCAATTGCTATTTGATATAGCCTAGAGCAGCAGAGTATGCTGCATAGTAGGAGGGTGATGGTCTGTGACTTTCTTCGAAGACTCTGCTAATTGGCAAGTCAGCTGTAACTGTTCTACCTAACCCCTGTTAGGAGTGTACAGCTCTGTCTTTCTTACAGTGGATCCTTGTATTAAACCCCCATGCTGACAGTTGCTGTGAGCAGTAGTCTCAGAGTTCCACTGATGCTGGGGTGAATCAGCTGCAAGTATTTTGCCTAGCCCCTGTAAGGAGTGTGCAGCTCTGTCTTGCTTACAGTGGACCCTTGTATTCAACCCCCATGCAAACAGTTACTGTGGAGAGTAAATTCAGAGTTCCACAGATGCTGGGGTAAGTATCCCTGCTGGCTAATTGTCAGCTGGAAGCATGAACCTTTGTGTGCAGGAGTACTTTCCTGGATAGTATGCCTGTAATCCGATTAAGTAGATGGCGTTCTGAACCATGCACCTCAATAATCGCAGCCTTGTAACTAAGTGTAGTCTACCCTTTAAAAAGCAAACCTGACACTGTCCATAAGTTAAAAGAGCCCTGGTCGACGATCGTTTCGCGTCTGCTGCTTTTTTAAGACTTCTGGGCCCAGAAGGTTTGCTTTTTAAGTGGTAGACTACACTTAGTTACAAGGGATACTTACCCCAGCATCTGTGGAACTCTGAAGTTACTCTCCACAGTAACTGTTTGCAAGGATCCACTGTAAGAAAGACAGAGCTGTACACTCCTACTGCACCGACACACTTTATTCGAGCAAATACCCAGTATGTACCTGGCAGATACCTGGAATGCGCCGCTCCTCACCTCTGACAAGCCCCGTTGTGTTTGCCTTCCCAGCCTGGGTTCATGCCTGGCTGACGGGCGGCTGATCTGTTAAATGATAATGATTAGGATTTAATAGGCTGCAATGCTTCGCGTGTCTACCAGATGGCATAAATTCATGAATTGTAATGCAGTATATATATATATATACTGTGCAGTATTGCAGCCAGCGGGAATAAAATGCTTCAATCCCTGCTTGGAAAATACCTCAATGCACTCGGGCAGAAAACAGTCACAAACCTCAATACACCCGGGTATACCCGAATTCGTGGGACTAGCCGAGCTCGAATAAAGTGTGTCGCCAGTGTAACAGGGGTTAGGTAGAACAGTTACAGCTGACTTGCCAATTAGCAGAGTCTTCGAAGAAAGTCACAGACCACCACCCTCCTACTATGCAGCATACTCTGCTGCTCTAGGCTATATCAAATAGCAATTGAAACTAATCCGCCTCTTTGTACACTACATTCCTCTTTTGGCCTGGGGGAATGCAACTACTCATCTATTAGCACATCTAACACTGTCATCTCTAGACTGCTAACAGCGGTCTAATCAATGGTAGCGACCTGCTACAGCTGGCACTGTTCCAGCTATTAGACACAAGTTGTCATCACTATACAGTAGCGGCAACTCTTATTCTAACAAAAACCAGTGGCAATTCCCCAAAAGACCCAGGAAACACCCAGGTACATTCTGAATACATGCCTTAAACTTTCCTTAAACTAGCCCCAGCATTTCTGCATTGATTAATGGCCTATCAGATTAACAGCGGGGGTCCCTGGCAGTCCTATTCAAACTGAATTGGACTGCCAGGGATCCCTGCTGTGTTAATCCTATGGGTCATTAGTCAATGCAGAAATGCCTTAAACGTGCCTCAAACTAGCCCAGAACATACCCAGCACATACCCAGCACATACCCAGAATGTAACCCGGCTAGTTTACAGCAAATGTTAGAATAAACGTTGCCTCTACTGTATGTGAAACACTCTGAGTCATCAGACAGAGTGTCCATTTATCTTTTTATTCCACTCCATGCACCAATATTTTAACATTTAATTCAATAAAGATATATTTTTAAATCAACCACACTATCCTACTACAGATAATAGAGTGCTGCTTTAAACTGAGTTCTTTCTCTTCTGGTTCATTAATCAATACATTCTCAGACTAGCACCTTATCTACCCTATACTTTAATTCAGCTTGAGCAGAGGTTCCTTTACCTTTCCTACCCCTCCCCCTCCAATCCCACGGTATCTATTAATATGCAGCAATATAAAACTTTTACATATACTGTTGTTACTGTATATAAATATACCGAAATAACTATAAAATTAGATACAGTAGATCTACAGTACACTATTACAGTACACTAGTAGATCTACAGTACAATATTTTATAAAAAAATAAATACATTTAGTTATATAAATATACTTACGCGTTAGTTACCGTTGGTGTTCTTTTGCGTTCTCTGGTTTTTCCATGTGCATGATAGCTCGCGGTGGTTGCTGGCTAACGATGCCAGAAGTAGCTAACCAGCGTTGAATATCAGCAATTTGGTGTCCGCTTGTGTACACTACCGACCAACTTTATTCTTACTTGGCTAGCTCCGCGAATTTCGGAATATCCCGTTGATGTGCGGTTTTGTATCATTTTCTCCCGGGGTATATAGCGTTATATCGCGCCCGTGATTTAAGCATTTTATTCCCGCTGGCTGCAATACTGCAATGCCGTGTAAAAACGCATGGGGGCGTTTGTGAGCTGTTGTCTTTGAAGCCGAGAAATTCATGAATTGTAATGCAGTATATACTGTATATACTGTATAACAACAACCCCTATAACCCCTAACATACACATACAGTACTGTATACACTACCGAAACGCTTTATCACTCTGCGGCCAGATCCGCAAGCCGGGAGATTTCCCGGCTTGCTAGTGGCCGCCCCTCGGCGTGCCGCGCGTCATAGACGCACGGTCACGCGTCTTCGGGAGCGTGCGCCCCCTGCACGCGCGTCCAGGGGCTCCCCGAGGGAGCCCTGGTGTCCCGCGATCGCGGGACAGCGGCAGGGGGTTCCGGGGGACCCTGCGGACCCGGCAGCGGTAGGGAGAGCGCCCCGATCGGAGGGCGCTCTTCCACTGCTTCGGCGCGCGCCCGTCACTCTCGGGCGCGCGCCAGGCTACTGCTGCGGCCAAGAACGGGCAAATGCTCGAATAAACTTGGCCGCAGCAGTATGCACATCAATGATACTATAGGCCATCCCCTGGCGAGATGTGTTTGCAGCAGAGAGAGAACCGCTGCTCTCTCTGCGCAAACATCGGCACATTAAAAATTATTTTAAATACATTTTTATTCATAGTGTAGATGTGCAGGGGGTCTCCGGAGCTGAACCGTGTGACAGAGGCTTGGGGGGGAAAAGGATGTGACGTACTACAGCCAATCAGAGTAGGGATGGAGTTCCCACGCTCTGATTGGCTCTAGTACCATGTGACAAGCTTTCAATGACATCACATTATTTCCCCCCCAAGCCTCTGTCACATGGTATACTAGAGCCAATCAGAGTAGGGATGGAGTTCCCACGCTCTGATTGGCTACCATACCATGTGAGGGCGGCCATGTGTCTTTTCATGACGTCATCTTAAAGGCAATTGAAGCAAAGCCATTCTGATTGGCTGTGCTTTCATTGCCTTTAAGTGACGTCATCATTTTTATTTTTATCGGCCAAAACACATGGTTTTCACGGCCCAATCAGGGCCGTGGGAACCATATGATGAAAATGTGACGTCATAGGCCTTTAAAAGCCTATGTCGTCTCATTTTGAAGCCAGATGCCGTGGAGGAAGGACCTCCGGACAAGAAAGAAGACCAGGGCGTGGCCGCAGATGGAAAGAAGACCCCGCCCCGCCCGGAAGAAGATAGAAGAAAGAAGAATACAGATGAAGATAAAGATGGATTACAAATAGAAGACCCGTGGATTGATTTGGATTTTTAGTTTAATGTTTATTATTTTATGGTTTTTAATTTTATGGGTTCCTGTTCGTGGATTGGTTCGTGAGTAAGCTGCGCAACGGGAGTCGGTGGGGGCAAGTAATGGTAAGTGAACTAAAGAAATGTATTTTATTTAACTTGTTAATTTTTTTAAAAGCTTTTTTAACATGTGTATTTTTTTTTATTTTGTGGTGTATCATTTCTTGCCACTGTATGTATGTATGTATGTATATATGTCTAGAGAGATATATACATACAGGGTGAGAAATTATGTTGTTTTAAAAGCTTTCTTTCATGTGTTTTAAATTAATTTGACTATGCTGCTATTCTTAAATGTGTGTTTAAAGTATTTTAAAATTAGATAGATGTAATTGTTGATATTGTATTGTGTGTTTGAGGGAGGCCAGGGCTAGCCTTGGTTTTAAAGTTTGTATTCCGGTTGGTACTTATATTTTTTTCACATGCTGAATTGTTCTGCTCGAGGCGTGAATTAGTTAATTGTTTCATTGTTCGGGATGGACTGTCAATTGTTTAGGGATGTAAATAATGATTGCTAATTGATTTTTGTTTACTTGATTGGTTAAAATAGTTGACTTGTTTGGAGTACAGTATTTGTATTTAGCTTGCAATGATATTGTTCACATTCATTTGCAGAATGTATATGGTGCATAGATTTTATGCATCATTTATACAATGTAAATGCAATGTATTGATTGGAATGTGAGGTGTTTCATAGTCATTTGATGATTTAGATTGTAAGATCAGTTAGGATTATTAAAGGAAATTCATTGACATGTAGTGTGTCTGTATGGAGAAGTGTTATTTGTAGGACAGTATGGTTACATGTATGGCTACATTTATTTGTATATTGGTTCATCATGTGTGTGTATATACTGTATATATATATACAGTATATATATCTCTCTCTCTCTGTATATATATATATATATATATATATATATATATATATATATATATATATAGTCAGGTATGGAGATTAGCACTCACGGTTTTGTTGCAGGAGGCAGATGCTTGTCCCATAGAGAGTATGTAGACATATGGAGACCAGGGGATCCTGATAGCCAAAAAGAGACAGCACACTGCAGGTATGGTATCAAAAAAGTGTATTCAGTAACACAAGGCCGCCTTGTACACAGCCTTATATATATATATTGTATATATAGTTGCATGATGAAGCCACTGTACAAATTCCTGGGTGAAGGGTGGGTATTGAGCCAGTGTGGCTTAACCCCTTAATTACCTTTGCGGTTATTATCCGATAAGGTGTTTAAGGGGTTAATTGATATCTGAATGTAATTGCAATGTATTGGCTTTGTTTTGGCAATATATTTTGTGGACAAGACAAGGATGTTGCTGGCGACGGACACTTCGTATTGATGAGGTCAGTAGTACTTTATTTATTTGAATATGCTAGTTAATGTTTTTAATAATGGGCAATTAATCTATTATCCATATCTGGATAATAGTTATTTTGCACATTATTGTACTGTAGGTGTTGGGGGGTGGTGTATGTATTGAATGTATAGGCCAGGTTTATTTTTTTTACATTCAGGGTTCGTTCCGTGGTTCTGCATGGGACCCACGGGTACCAGGCTGGTGGTTCCACGGGTGACACATGCGGGGATGAAGCTGTGTGGTCCCACTTCTGTGGGGGCACCGCCGACCCGTAGTCTGCGGGGATGAAGCTGTGTGGTCCCACTTCTGTGGGGGCACCGCCGACCCGTAGGTGCGGGGATGATGATGTGTGGTCCCACTTCTGTGGGGGCACCGCGGACCCATTGTGAGCACACGTGAGTTCCCCAGACCCCCGTGGGAACCACCCAAGGCCCCGCAGACACCTGTGGGTCTGACCCGGGGCTCCCAGACATCCCTGGGCCTACCGTGGGGACCCAAGTGTGGCCCACGGTGACCCAAGGAGACCACCTGGGGGCAATGGTGCTGGCGGGACCCACCAGCAGGCCTCCAGAACCTGTTTAAAAAGGGCTGCTGATACCATGTAGGTGTGTCTAGGTGGC
>NC_134503.1:32400931-32433431 GCF_040206685.1 Ascaphus truei | reverse complement strand
AAAGAAATAAAAATAATAGTCTGACCGAATATAGTCCAATAAAGCTGGGATGAGTTCCAAGGAAGTATCTTCAATGTAGTCTCAAACAAACAAACATAAAAGACGACAACATAGAAGAAAAAAAGAGAAAAAGATCATAGTGCAACTAAAAACAAAAGATCACTGATAAGGTATGCAAGAAATTATAGCAGTTTAATACAATGAATAAAAATAAATATAAAAATAACAAATACTTGATTGTTGGGCAAGAGACACTTATAAAGCAATGGCATCCAATGGGGCTAAAATTAAAACCCTACTTACAGCAAGGCTGATAAACGTGAGCCTGTAGCACAATGTCACTTTTCACTCTGAAGCCTGGGAGAGAATTGGCACAGCTCTACCTCTGGAAGCTACACACCGCTGGGAAGCACCGCTCTTGAGGCTCCACACCACCGAAAAACACCACTGTCCACACACCCACGAGTCAGCACATGAGCAGGAAGCAAAACAGGCAAGAGCCTGAACTCAGTGCTGCCGGGGGACTCACTGAAGCAAACCACGCGGACCTGATGAAGTGACTGACGTCACAAAATGCGTAGGGTGGACCTTCTTCTGGCAGAGACATTTGGCGTTCTCCCCTGGTAGCCTCTATACCTTTCCGTCCCTAGCCTTGGCTCTGAGAGCTCCCCGGCACTCGCGTGTGTTCTTCCCTTGTCCCTGCCTATAGTGGTGACGTCACTGACATCGCGAGACCTCTGGTCCACGTGGTTTTTAAAATCTGATTCAGCAATGTGCAGGCATTGTTACACAAAGCGATATTATCCATCGAAATCCCTCCATTAGCCGTTTTCTTTTCTGAGGGAAAAAAAAAAGAAAAGTTTTACTGTAATGGTCAGTCCCCTAAAGAAGTTCCCAGTCAGTCCCACCAATAATTTTCTCGGGGGGCGTCTCCTGTTCACATGCGCATGCACCTACCGTCGATGTGATGACACGCATATGCGTTTCAAGAAGGTTCCAATGCGCATGCGCCTAGCGTTCCACCAATTGTTCAGTATCTGCATATTACGCCGGTGCTGCCTGCAGACCAGACCCGTCCCCTGAGCTGAAGGGGGAAGTGGTAATACATGCACCTGCAGCAAAGGGAGCGCGTCCGGAGTGTGGTATAAAGCGTTGCTAGGCCATGTGTAGTAATGTAGACAATACTTCCCGGTACCGGTTGTAGAGATAGAGTGAAGAATGCTTTGCCGAGGACAAGGAGTGGAGAGTGGAGATAGGTCGTAGTCCAAGCCGGGTTCGAGGGGTATCAGAGTGAGCGTTGTCCAAGGAGTGCCGAGATCAAGAGCCAGAGGGGGTAGTCGTACGAGCCGTGTCAGAACCTATGAAAACACTAAGAGAATCCTGAAGTACTTCCATGCAGAGACTATGTCGAGCAAAGACTGAGAGCAGAGAGGAGCTAGATAAAGCAGGAAGGTCCAATTAGGAACGGAGGCGGGACAGGAAGAGCTACAGGGAGACACTGCAGATTGGTGCAGGCATAACAGGCCAGGTGAGACTTGTTGGTAACCTGAGTATGCCTGTGCGGCTTGCGGGGGCAGAGCCTGAGGTCCGGGGGACGGGAAGAAAAGTGTGCAGAATGAGCGCGCTCCGTAACACGTGTACGCGTGTGGACCGAGCCAGTGGATGGTGCAGGTGTGTGCAAGAGAGGGCGTGGGCGCGCCCGGCGCTGAGCAGAGGAATCGCTGAGGGAAGTGAGTGCTCTGTGTGGGGAGCGCAGAGCACGATGATTCCTGACACTGCAGTACTGTAGAAGCCGCTCAGCCAATGATATTGCTTACAGGAGAATTGCTTCACTTTTGAATCGCACCAATATTGATATTTTCAAAATAAAAAAAAACAGAAAAAAATACGGCAACATTACTCACTATAGAATTTCCCAATTAGCTGGCGCCGGCGCCGGGCCACTGCCAGTCCAGTATTCTTGATCATACACGTTGACAGTTGGTAGTGGGACTAATACACCTATAGTCAGCTGATGAGGCTGGAAATCGCTTAGGTACATGCAAGCTTGCTCGAAACTGCACGCCAAATCCGGCTCAGGCTGCGGGTATCTGTGCGTGGACAGACAGCAAGGGTTGTCACTGACGGTGGGACCATTATTGGAAGCCGGTGCTGGTGCTGGCGCATTGCTTGCCAGCGACAGTCGTTTCTTAGTTGGTTTTAACACGACCTTTCGCCTTTTGCCATCTGAGTGATCATAGATACAGGAAAAACCCGGTGATACACACCAATACCCTCCAATAAATTCGGGATCAATACGATAAAAATATGGATCGCTACATAACCTTTTCCTTATTGCACGCTTCCACACATGAGGAGCTGGCGAAAATTTGTAAAAGTCCTAGTTTTTGATAAAATACTGATAAATTTGAACAACTGTTGCCATCTTATCATCTGTTAAATTAATCGCGGCCCATATCAAATACGCATACGTTCTGTCAGGTTTTTGTAACTTGAACACTCATGGCGGCGGGTCTCTGGAGAATAACAGAAACTGGTCTTTGTCTTTCTTTAATATGAAAAGCCTAAATTGATACATTATTGCAACCTCTTCCTTCAGTCCCAATGCCAATTTACAATAGCCCACTGTGGTATCTTTTTTTAAACGAAAAACCTGCAAGTCGACACATTACTGAAGCTCATGTGCATTACAATTCATGAATATCTGCCATCTGGCGGACACGCGAAGAATTGCAACCTATTAAATCCGAACCACTCTCAATAAACGCATGAACCGCGCATCAACCGCGCATGACCCAAGGCAGAGAACGCAACATGAATGCGGCATGCACCCGGTGAAGTGCGTCGCATTTTAAAAAAAATCCAGGAAAAATGCGGTGATGTTTTAGAATAAAATGGGCCGCAGCAGTAGTCCTCGCTATCCAATGTTTCACTTTAGAATGAATGGCATATCCAACACAACCCTATGGGCCATTATCCAACGCCTGAATGTGTTATTCAACGCTCACCGCCACTGATTAACATGGGACTCACTTTACAACGGTTTCACTATCCAACGCTACTTCCAGAATGGATTCCGTTGGATAACCGAGGACTGCTTGTACATGCATAGTTAGCTGTTTGATACAATCTCTTGCATTCTGCCAGGACCCGTTTTCCCTTTTTAATTGAATTGGTCCCCTTTAATGTTCAGTGATATTATTTTAACTGACATTTATATTTGTGTATATTTGGTGCTCTGAACGAGTCTCCTATGCCCCCTGCATATCTCACTGTGTCCTGTCCACTGTAAATATGATTGAGAAACCTTCTCCTGCATATTTTGTGCCGTCTGGTGGTGATTCTCTTCATCACTGATGCCGAAACATAATACATGGAAACAAATATAACAGACACATCAAAAACACATACATGGACATATACCTCGGTTGTACCAACCACCCATCTTGAAAATCGCCATCCCCCATCGAGGTGGGTTTGAGGTTTGAAGGAAAGGAGAAAATTTAAACAACTTACCGTAATTTTCTTTTCCTGGAACCATGGCAGTGGGCACCATTGGGTTAATCCCTTCTCACTCTAGGTAGGACAGGAAGTAGACTTTTGCAGGTAGGCCATATAAGGCCCCTCCCTCTACCTGCACACCAGTCTTACGATTCTTCCATAGCTGAAAATATATAACTGATAGGCATTAGACCTACATAGGGAGGGTAACTATGTGCCCACTGCCATGGTTCCAGGAAAAGAAAATTACGGTAAGTTGTTTAAATTTTCTCCTTTCCTGATCACCCTGGCAGTGGGCACCATTGGGACATACCCAAGCAGTGCAAATTTTAGGGAGGGATACATCAGAATAGACAACACCAGTTTAATGTCTTATCAGTTCAACCTTTATTAATACACTTTACACTTTCTTTCACTATAGTTTCCAAGACTCTACGCCCAAAGCTTGCGTCAGCTGATGATTGTACGTCTAGTCTGTAGTATTTCAAAATGTATTGAATGAGGACCAGACAGCTGCTTTGCATAGTTGCCCTGGTGTAGCCTGGGCCTTGAATGCCCATGAAGTAGCCATGGCCCTTGTAGAATGGGCTTTCACCTTCAAAGGTTTATCTTGTCCTTTGTTTTCATAAGCTTTTTTGATACAAGACACAATCCACTGTGCAATTGTAGTCTTTGATGCTGCTTGTCCTTCTTTGGTCCCTCTGGAATGACAAATAATTTGTCAGACTTTCTGATATCTCTCATCCTTTCTAGGTACACCTTAAGACATCTTACCACGTCCAATTTGTGTAACCTTTCCTCTTTCTTATTTTTTGGTTCTGGACAAATTGACGGGATCACAATCTCCTGAGTCATGTGGAACTGTGATACTACCTTTGGCAGGAATTGATGTATCGGTCTAAGAACTGCCTTGTCTTGATGTATGATTAGGAATGGCCCCTTAGCAGATAGCGCCTGTAGTTCTCCCACTCTCCTTGCCGAGGTGATTGCTATCAGAAACGCCATTTTCCATGACAACCATTTTAGGCCTATGTCCTGTATTGGTTCAAACGGAGCTGCTGTTAATACATCCAAGACTAAAGACAAGTCCCATGTAGGTACTCTGTTCTTAATTTGAGGTTTTAACCTTTTAACTGCTTGAAAGAACCTGATCATCAATCTTTCCATTGCCAGATTTCTTTCCAACAAAGCTGATAGTGCCGACACTTGTACTTTTAATGAGCTGAGACTGAGACCTTTCTAAAATCCTTTATGCAGGAATTCCACTATAGATACAATTCTTGGTGAAAGGAAATTTTCTCTCTCTTTTTCACACCAATCACAAAAGCAAAGCCAGATTCTATGGTATACTCTTGATGTGGAACTTTTCCTTGCTTGTAACAGGGTTTGAATTGTTTTCTCTGAACAACCCTTCAGTCTCAATGTCTCCCGCTCAATTGCCATGCCTTCAAAGCCCATTGTTTGGTATTTGGATGACATATTGGCCCCTGTTGCATCAGGCCTTTGCGATCTGGTATGTGCATGGTGTATACCCTGCCATATTTACCAGGTGTGTAAACCAAAGCCTTCTTGGCCAGTATGGTGCTATGAATCTCACCTCTGCTCTGTCTTCCCTGATTTTCCTGATTGTTTTTGGAATCAGAGGAATTGGAGGGAACAGGTATCCCAATTTGAAGTCCCATTTGAGACTGAGAGCATCTGTAGCTTGTGCGCTTGGGTGAAATTGTCTGGAACAATAGTTCCTTACTTTGCGATTCTGGTGTGTCGCCATCAGATCGATGTCTGGTTGACCCCATCGCTCTACCAGTTCTTGAAATACTCCTGGATTTAACGCCCATTCTCCTGGGTGAATGATATTGCGACTTAGAAAGTCTGCTGTGACATTTTCTAGTCCTGGGATATGTATGGCTGTGATATCCGACAAGTGGCACTCTGCCCAACCGAGTATTTCTGCTGTGAGCTTCATCAGCTTTCTGCTCCTGATTCCTCCTTGTTTGGCTATATATTTGACCACAGACCTTCTGTCTGATTCTAGCCATTTTGTCCTGGAAAACTTCTAGGGCCTTTTGTACTGCTTTTAATTCCAGCAGATTTGATGGTAAGTGGTTTACCTGATTTCCCCAGGTTCCTTGCACCACTTCTTCTCCCATCTGAGCCCCCCAACCTGTCTTGCTCGCATCTGTTGTAATTTTTTAACCAGTGCACAGGTTGTAGCGTTTTCCCTTTGACCAGGTTTCGGGTATCTTCCCACCATTTTAACTCTTGTTTTGTTTGTGGGTGTAACAAGATTATTTGTCTTGTGTCTTTGTGATTCCCGTTCCATTGTTGCAGAAAATTGTTTTGCAGAGGTCTCATATGCAACGCTGCCCACTTTGTGACGCTTAATGTTGAAGCGAATTTCCCCAGGAGTCTCATGCATTCTTCTGCAGAAGTCCTGGTAGCTTTTCTGAGCCTCCTTGTTCGTATGGCTATGTCTTGCCTCTTTGCCTCTGGCAATCTCACTTCTCCTTTTCTGTATCGAATTCTACTCCCAGAAATCTTAAGAGCTGAGTGGGTACCCAATGCTCTTGTCTCTGTTTATTAACCAACCCTGATGTTCTAGGAAGGTTATTACCATTTTCTGGTCTTGTTGGAGTTTCCCCCCATCCTTTGATTTTACCAGGATGTCGTCCAGGTAAGGGTATATCTCTACCCCCCTTTTTCTCATCTCTGCCACTAGAGGGGCTAGAACCTTTGTAAATGACCTTGGGGAAGTTGCCAGACCAAATGGTAGTGCTGTGTATTGATAATACTCTTGATTTACTGCAAACCTTAGGAATCTTTGATGCCCTTTTGCTATTGGTACATGTAAATAAGCGTCTTTTAAGTCTATCGCCACCATCCAGTCTCTTGGTTGTACCTCTTGTATAATCAGATTTACAGACACCATCTTGAACTTTCTTATCTTCAAGAATGAATTTACCTTTCTTAGGTCTAGGATTGCTCTGTAATCCCCTGTAGGCATCTTTACCAAATTATTCTGGAAAAAATTCCGCTTCCTCTTACCTTTTCTATTACTTCTGCCTGTAGTAATTTCCTTAAAGCCGTATTCCTATAACAGCTGGATTCTCAGAAGCTGAACACCTCTTTATCTTGATTTTTATTCATCTGTTGGAGACTAAATCTCCTGGCTCTGTCCTGATGCCTTTGTTATTATTGCATCTAGTTTGCTGCCGAATAGGAATTCACCTTCAAATGGTAATGTACATAAGGTGTTCTTTGATGCTGTGTCAGCCATCCACTGTCTGAGCCATAAAGCTCTTCTTGCTGATACCGCTAGTGCCATAGACTTGGCTGCTATTTTTACTGCATCCAATGAGGCTTCTGCTATGTAATCAGTTGCCCATTTCACCACTGACAACGCCTTAAGAATAGTACCTCTTTTACACCTTTGTCTATCGCCTCTTCAATGTTGGCAATCCACACTCGCATAGCCCTAGCAGTTGATGTAGTTGCTATGGCTGGTTTGTAGGCTGTTCCTGCCGTAACATATGCTTTTAATGCATAATCCATCCCTCTAAGGGGATTGTGGTCTTTTTTTACTATTCTAGAAATAGCAATATCCACCTTTGGGCTAACCTCCCCATTTCTCACCTCTTCTTGTGGGAATGGATACATCTTCCCAAACCTTTTAGGCGTAATACTCTGGCGTCTGGTTGCGCCAACTCCGCCTGAATGAGGTGCTTAATTACTTGATGGATAGTAAAGACTCTACCTTTTAAAGCAGCAGCAATAATAGCAGTAGTAGTACTAGTAGCAGTAGTAGCAATAGTAGCAATAGTAGCAATAGTAGCAATAGTAGCAATAGTAGCAGTAGTAGCAGTAGTAGCAGTAGTAGCAGTAGTAGCACGCCTAGCCTGTCAAAGCAGGCCAGTACAGAAACTCTTGAAGCAGCCAGGACACTTTTTTTTTTAAATTTCAGAGGTGCCTATTTTCAACCTCCTCCTGTTTGGATTCGATCTCACAATTTCTTCCAAGTATCAGCTTAAACACTGCACACCCCAACTCTGTGAGCCACAAGATCACCATTGTGTTAACTCCTAAATGTCTTTCAGTTCCAAAACCTGTATCATGGCTTTGATGAGTGGATCCACCCTTTCTACATCAATTTCAGATTATTCCTGAATATCTTGATCTGATGAATCCATTTCATTCTCTGACACATGAAAACAATCACTTTCAGACCCATATGATGAAAAACCTTTCCCCTTATCCAGGCTGGTCTGGGATATAGATCTTTCCTGCACAGGGTTAACAGCTTGCTGCACTGCCGCATCAACTCTCTGTTTAACAGCCTCCTTCATCAATAAAGAAAATGCTCATTTGTTCACTGGTATCACCTGCAGGTGTCTTAAGACAATCTTCACATAATTACTTCCCTATTAGGGCTGGTTTCTCACAAGCTGAACACCATTTAGTTTCTTAGCAACCTTCATTTATGTTGCAGGGATTCCCCCGTCCCTTTTGAAGATCCTGCTTCTGGGAGGGTAACCACTGAACTAATTTATAAAAACAAAATAAATGCTAAACATACACCCTAATGTATATATATATACCATCTCTCTTTTCCCATTGTAGAACTAAACTAAGGACTCACCTAGTCTTGGGAACTGATGTTTTGGGTGTTTCCATTTTTGCATCCATATCCAGCACTTGGCTTCTCCCTGCTGAGCGTTCCATGCTGCAGCTTCACTCACACATACATCGTGTGGCCGTCGCATCCGTGACGTCATCAAGTGCTCGTGCTCATGCACCCGCACGGCTCGCGTGTCCGTGCACGCACTTGCCGGCCTGCACGCGCGCGCTCCCGAGCGGCTACGTGCCCTGTACCCTTCTCCGCAGTATACTTGATACACCTGCGGTCCTCTGAACCTCCTAGGTTCACCGCGGATTCCTGGGGTAGTACCGCCGCGTTGCTACGCTGTTGCGGTCTGACAGCGCTCCTCCGCTCGCAGCTATTGCTGCTCCCCCTTCCGCGTATGGCGGGCTGCCGGGTACCTTACCACAGCGTTCAGGCGCTTATGCGGTGAGTCTGGGCCTCCATGGGTCCCTGCTGCAGCTGTTGTGCGCCTCGATCCTGGGCATTGCACTAAGCTTTCCTCGCGCTGCAGCTGTTTCCCCCACCCAACAGGGGCACCCCCGACTCTAAGGGGTCTCCGTCTTGCCCCCCGCAGGGCGCACCGCGGAGCTTCAGGGCAGAGAGGGTGAGACCTTGGTTATCTGCACAAAGTGCAGTAGGTGAGCCCTGTTTAAAAAATAACAAATCCTACACCTAGCTGTGAGGACAGGAAAAAGACTGGTGTGCAGGTAGAGGGAGGGGCCTTATATGGCCTACCTGCAAAAGTCTACTTCCTGTCCTACCTAGAGTGAGAAGGGATTAACCCAATGGTGCCCACTGCCAGGGTGATCAGGAAATATATATTTTTTTAATTATTTTTCATGCGAGCACCGCCCTGGAGGCCATTAAACCACTCAAACCTATGAATTTAAAAAAACTGGTGAACGTGTGCACCCATATACTGCGCTAATACAACACACTCGCGCCCCTGCACAGCCATGTCCAAGACCCTTGTCCCCGTGGCCTGAGCTATCCTGAAATATTAAATGGGATGTCAACCCCTGGTTTTTTTTTATAGCGTCTAGGATTACCCTGCGCCATTTTACATCCTGGTGGCTCAATCAGAGGCTCAGTCAAAGACTGATCCACTTGTGCTGATGCAGGGACTGATTGAGCCACCTGTGCTGAAGCAGGTATATCTTTACAACCTGACTTATTGGGATTGGCATGAGGACTGAAGATGAGTCCCCGTGTGGATTACAATGTAACCCACTGGTGACAGTGATCAGAATCTCACACCAGGCAGCCCGTCATTCATTTTTTCATGTTACATTGGTTATAAAGTTTGCTTCATCATGCAGTTGAATCAGAGCCTCTGATTGAGCCACCTGTGCTGAAGCTGGGATATCCTTAAAACCTGACCTGTTGGGGCAGGGGGAGGATTGAGGACTGGAGTTGAGCACATCTGGATTACAAAACCAGTGTCAGAAGTTCTGCTCTAAAGCAGATGCAATCATGTCGATCACTTTATATGTAAGGGTTAATACATGTGCAATTGGGTGTATGTTTTTCCAAAGTCTGTCTTCCTGCTTGGGACATGTTATTAGTGAGATGCAGTTATTTAAGACTTGAGTTAATGAGATCATCGTCAGTTTTTGAATGGGATTTCTAGAAGGGTCACTTAAGGACTGTTTTTGAGGAGGCATGGTGTGATCAGGACATACAAGACCAATCTAGTCTAAAACAACCCTTTCCACTTTCCTACTTATGAAGTGTTACTTATTCTACCCTCTCTTCAGTAATTATTCTGTGTGTATAAACTAAACCGAGCAGCTGATATCTGGCTGTACTCTACTGGCTAGGAGATGCTGTGCATTGTGCAAGATTTATAGATGGTGCATTACTGTATTTCAGAAGGAAGGATACCTTTTGCAAAAAGGATGGTGGATTTGTGGGATAGTCTCCCATCAGAGGGGATAGAGGCCATTACAGTAAGGGAATGACAAAAAGGTTTGTGATGGACATACAGTAAGGCTATCCGAAATCTGAAAGGCAAGGATCAAATGGTGTCTAATCTATCAAATTAAATTTGAAATAAAGCAATTGTGATCCTTATTTTGATTTCATAAATGCAGTGATTTTGGTTGTGTGATGAATATACTACTCGAAAGTGCATTAAAGTTTCACTGTGTCACGGTAGCTTATGACAAGATATAATGAGCACCAAATATCTGGGTTGAACTGAACGAGGCTTAGATATAATAAAATATAATTTATTCCTTAAATAAGGTGAACACAGCAATATAGTACAATTAACAGGCAAGAAGATAACACTTACTTAGGGTTGGGGAATGGAGAAGTATCCAATAGCAATTCTCCAGCAGTCCAGTGACATTCAAGATGGAATCAGAAGCACAACTCCAGCAATCCAGTGACATTCAAGATGGTATCAGAAGCACAACTCCAGCACAACTCAAAACTGTAGGGTTGACACAGTTTATATACCTGGGCAACCCTATTCTTAACATTGAACACAGCCTATTGGTGAACAATTATTTGTATCCACTCTCTAATGTGGAGACACAGACTAACAGACTAACCCATGCCCTCAGGTAACAATTAGACTGGCAGAGTTTGTTGATTAACTAATACTTAATCCCTAGACATTGGGTAACAATCAAGGCAGTTACTTTTTGAACACCGTGCTTAGGCTACTCAGCCGTCTGCCCTTCATGACTCCTGATGAAGCCGTAACAACGGCTAAACATGTATAGTGTTTCAGCCCATACCAAAGAGGAAGAACAACTGAGGTCCACCCCTGTCATCAGATCCGGAAGTTCGCTTAACAACCGGAAGTGACGCAAAGGGAGTGCCTGGCGTGGACGCGAGAGTTTTGCGGTGGAGCTGAGGATAGTGAGGAACTCAAAAGGATCGCGACCAGATGAGCACCCACTACCTATAATATCATACTGCCTACCTCGATCATATGAAGTGTTGGGGGCTGGTGGCTGCTGTATACACAGGGAACATCCACCCCTTAAGTTGGATGACTGCCTGAATTTGACTGCTTTATTGTGAGTAGTCATTTTTGAGCTTTGTTTACACAAATTTATTCACAACAGTATTACACTATGTAGTGTTTCTTTGTTTCATAACTACGAGACGAGCTCCCCTGATTTGTTGGAGGATCACCTGGTGCAAGACGAGTGGAACAGTCTTTATCAAGGGTTGCAGTTTGTTTCTAAGTTTCTTAATTTTTTCTTTAGATCACTTGATTGTTATTATTATCACATTGCTTTATTATTTATACATATGTGGTTGAATTGTATATTGTCACATTTAGGGTGTGTTAGAGCGCTATTGTTAGTTTTTTTCACTTCATGACTTATTAGCCTAGCAAAAGGCGTCTGCATTTTCAGAACAGATCCAAAATAAAATACATATACACTTTAATATCTACACATATTAATAAGTTCCATTCTGGTGGGCTCAGTGGGTTGACCTTTGCCAGTTTTTAATGCCTACAGTGACTCCACATATTGGCCAAATATGAACTCTCTGCGACCTCCAGAATTGGAGATACAGAAATGCACTTTAAAACATTAATATACATGCTTATAATGAAACATGGGAACAGGGAAACATACATTTTCAAGGTATAAACCTCATCCCTGGACCGCAATCCAGTTAACCCTTTGTCTCTCTGGTGAGGTCAGGGGATGGCCATATGAGGTGCAACCCCTTTAATACCGGGCCACCCCCTTTCTCCCTCTACACCTCCCCTTCTTAATGGGTGACCTGTGGCCCACTGGCCCTAACGGGGAGTGGGGCACTGCTGGCACCCTTAACGAACTCAGTCTCAGAGGGATAGTCCTGACGTGAAAGTCCATCAGCATTGCTGTTTTCACTACCCTTTTTGTGCTGAATAGTAAACTCAAACTCTTGTAAGGCCAAGCTCCACCTTAGCAACTTGGCATTCTCCCCTGATGCCCTCTGCAGCCAACTCAGAGGGTTGTGGTCTGTGAGGACCGTGAAAGCCCTTCCATACACATAGGGCTGGAGTTTTTTGAGTGCCCACACAATGGCCAAGCACTCTTTCTCAATGGTGGAATAGGCCACCTCTCTGGGGAGTAGTTTTCAGCTGAGGTACACCACAGGGTGCTCTCTACCGTCGTCCCTCACTTGGCTCAACACAGCCCCAATGCCATAGTCCGAGGCATCAGTCTGTATGAGGAAATGTTTGGTATAGTCTGGGGCAGCCAGTATGGGGGCCCCAGCAAGCACAGTTTTTAGTGCCTGGAAAGCAGTTTCACAGGCAAGAGTCCAGGTGATAAGCACAGGCAGTTGCTTCTTAGTCAAATCAGTCAGGGGTTTGGCCACGACACTGTACTGTGGGACAAACTTCCTATAGTACCCTGCGGTGCCCAAAAATGCCATGACCTGTTTCTTGGTTTTTGGAACAGGCCACTGAACTATAGCTTCTACCTTGGCTGGCTCTGGTTTGAGGTGCCCTCCACCCACCCTGTGCCCTAAGTACAGGACCTCTGCCATCCCTACCATACACTTAGTGGGTTTCAAGGTAAGCCCAGCCTCCCTGATCCTATCTATCACCGCAGCTACATGTCCTAAATGGGAGTCCCAGGAATTACTAAAGACAGCAATGTCATCTAAGTAAGCCCTGGCATAGCTCTGCATCCCTTCCAGTAACCTATTGGCCAGGCGTCGGAAGGTAGCCGGGGCATTCTTCATCCCAAATGGCATCACCAAAAACTCATAGAGGCCACATGGAGTGATGAATGCTGACTTCTCCCTAGCCTCCAGGGTCAGTGGGATTTGCCAATAGCCTTTGCTCAAATCCATGGTGGTCAGATACTTTGCCCCCGCGAGTTCATCTAGTAACTCATCCATGCGGGGCATGGGATAGGCATCTGACACCATCCCAGCGTTGAGCAAGCAGTAGTCCACACAAAACCGGGTGGTCTTGTCCTTCTTAGGAACTAGGACTACCGGACTTGCCCAAGGACTCTGGAACGGAGTAATAACCCCTAGGGTCAGCATCTCCTCTATCTCCCTCTCCATACTGATCTTGACCTCTGCTGACACTCTATAAGCATGCTTATGCTGAGGCGGCGTGTCCCCTTTGAGCACTGGGTGTTTTGTGAGATGTGTGGTCCCTGCCATGTCAGTGAAGAGGGCCCCATACTTAGCTAGCATGTCCCTGGCTTCTCCCTTCTGCCTAGCACTCAACTGTGCCCCTATCTCCACCTGCTCCACAGTGTTTCCCTGCCTGCTAGAAATCATAAGGGGTCCTACAAGATCCATCGCTACTTTCTGGAAGGGTTCCCCTATTATCGGTAGGGGTTTCAGGGGTGCCTTCACACGGTCGCCCGCCTTACCCACTCGCTGGCAGGCATCACAAGAGTGGCAGAAATTGCCCACATCTTGAGATGCCACCGGCCAGTAGTAACGCTGTAATAACCGGGCTCGCGTTCTGTTGACCCCCTGATGTCCCGCTAACGGAATAGAGTGAGCTACCCGTAAAAGTTGCCGTCGGTACCGCTGGGGCACTACTAGCTGTCGCTTACCGGTCAATCCCTCCTCTATCCCTGAGTTCCCTTCTTCTCTATACAGGAGTCCCTTATACCATAGGCAGTACTCAGTGCCCTCCCCTGCCTGAGATTCGGACGCCCGAAGTCTCACGCCGGCCAGGGTAGGGTCTGCCTTCACTGCCTCCCTAAACTGGGCTCCTAAGTCTGGCCACCCCCAGTCATGTTATTGTCAGGGGAATGGGGAAGGGTGAGAGGGAACAGTAAGTCAGTCTGTGGTTGCAACTGATCCTGGCTTACCACACCGGGCTCCTCTGCGCCCTCCGCTAACATTGGTCCCAAAGGCTGGGGGACTGGCGCCGCCGCCATTGCCGCTGTCTGGCTCCGGGTAACCGCCGCCACTGCAGCGGGCTTGGGCACTCGGTCATAGGTGCAGGTCATCGGTCCCAGATCATTGCCAAGAAGAACATCGGCATCCAAACCGGGTAAAACCCCCACCTCCCGCACACCCTGGCCCTCCCCCCAATCCAAAAAGATTCTGACCACTTGCAGGAAACGTGGCTCTTCGTCGGCCACAGTGATCTGTATCCCAGGGCCTGGGATCAATTCCTCTCGCCGGACCATATTAGGTCGGACCAGGGTCACTGCAGCTCCTGAATCCAGCAAGCCGACTGCTTGCCGGTCACCAACGGTGACCGGGGTGAGATGTCTGCTCCGTCCATCCGTCTGCTGCAGGTCCGCGCTGAGATATCCTCCGCTCCTGGCTGTAGGCACCGATGAAACCGGGACAGGTGCTGCATGGGACGTCTCGCTGGGAGTTGGTTCCATGACCGGTCCGGAGTCTGTGGTGGAAGCCACCCGCACGCGGGCTACCGGCTTCGCAGCTGGGGTGCGTTGCCCCTGATGGGGTCCGCCGGAACGCAGGGGTTCTGGGCAATCTGGTCTGATGTGACCAGGGCGGTTGCAGTTGTAGCATCGGCGCTCGTGCCGGAGCTCCCCCGCCTTCGGTGCACTGCTGCCCGGTTGTGTGATGAATATACTACTCGAAAGTGCATTAAAGTTTCACTGTGTCACGGTAGCTTATGACAAGATATAATGAGCACCAAATATCTGGGTTGAACTGAACGAGGCTTAGATATAATAAAATATAATTTATTCCTTAAATAAGGTGAACACAGCAATATAGTACAATTAACAGGCAAGAAGATAACACTTACTTAGGGTTGGGGAATGGAGAAGTATCCAATAGCAATTCTCCAGCAGTCCAGTGACATTCAAGATGGAATCAGAAGCACAACTCCAGCAATCCAGTGACATTCAAGATGGTATCAGAAGCACAACTCCAGCACAACTCAAAACTGTAGGGTTGACACAGTTTATATACTGCACCGACACACTTTATTCGAGCAAATACCCGGTATGTACCTGGCAGATACCTGGAATGCGCCGCTCCTCACCTCTGACAAGCCCCGTTGCATTTGCCTTCCCAGCCTGGGTTCATGCCTGGCTGATGGGCGGCTGATCTGTTAAATGATAATGATTAGGATTTAATAGGCTGCAATGCTTCGCGTGTCTACCAGATGGCATAAATTCATGAATTGTAATGCAGTATATATATATGTACTGTGCAGTATTGCAGCCAGCGGGAATAAAATGCTTCAATCCCTGCCGGAAAATAACTCAATGCACTCGGGCAGAAAACAGTCACAAACCTCAATACACCCGGGTATACCCGAATTCGTGGGACTAGCCGAGCTCGAATAAAGTGTGTCGCCAGTGTACCTGGGCAACCCTATTCTTAACATTGAACACAGCCTATTGGTGAACAATTATCTGTATCCACTCTCTAATGTGGAGACACAAACTAACAGACTAACCCATGCCCTCAGGTAACAATTAGACTGGCAGAATTTGTTGATTGACTAATACTTAATCCCTAGACATTGGGTAACAATCAAGGCAGTTACTTTTTGATCACCGTGCTTAGGCTACTCAGCCGTCTGCCCTTCATGACTTATTAGCCTAGCAAATGGCGTCTGCATTTTCAGAACAGATCCAAAATAAAATACATATACACTTTAATATCTACACATATTAATAAGTTCCATTCTGGTGGGCTCAGTGGGTCAACCTTTGCCAGTTTTTAATGCCTACAGTGACTCCACATATTGGCCAAATATGAACTCTCTGCGACCTCCAGAATTGGAGATACAGAAATGCACTTTAAAACATTAATATACATGCTTATAATGAAACATGGGAACAGGGGAACATACATTTTCAAGGTATAATAAGGTGCAAACCTCATCCCTGGAACACAGTCCAGTTAACCCCTTGTCTCTCTGGTGAGGTCAGGGGATGGCCATATGGGGTGCAACCCCTTTAATACCGGGCCACCCCCTTTCTCCCTCTACACACTGTTAATCCCTTTTGGCTTCTGCTTCTCCTGGAGCAGCACAAACTTAACTTTTTCCTCCACTCGGCACCTGTTGTTTCCAATGGAATCTGCAAGATCAAGGATTGGTTAAAGCCTTAGACAGCCCTTTATAATGATGCTCTGCAAACATTATGTGTAATAAATTCCACCTCTAATACATGTAGCCCCTGTAAGAAATAGTGGACTACATATCTTTCTCCTACTGGAGTAAGTCCTGTTAAGGGCAGGCGCCAGTAGTAATCATGGGTTTTCTCTCCTTCAAGCCCTGCCTTGAGTGATAGAGGTAGGCTCCTGACTGTGTGGAAGGCATAGACACAGGGGAGGGGCCTGCTGACATCATGAGGGGCAGGGCTGTACTCTATTTAGTGGGCTACTCCTGTGTGTGTGGGAGAGTTGAGTCTAATCTGGAGTCAATGATGAGAGGGTCAGTAGCTGGAGTGTGGAGTTTGTGAGTCTGATGACAGAGGAGTATGTGAGCTGCACAGTTCAGAGAGAGAGAGAGCTGAGTGAGTCTGGAGGAGACAGGATTGAAGAACTCAGAGCCCGTCTGAGTAGAGCTGATACAGCTACAGTGGACCAATGCCCCTCCCCCTGCAAGGGGTGAGGGGGGATATCTAGCCTCACCCAGAGGGCCTACCCTTGGGTGGAGGTAGGGGTATTGAGGCCCCGTTACAGCCATCCTACAGGGGTACAGATCCTGGAGGAAGAGGAGAGGAGGTCAGGTACTTGTGTACTACCTTGACTGAGACTGCAAATGAACTGCTGCTGTGTGCTGCATCACTGATAAGAGACAATAAAGACTTTTGCTGTTTTATATAAGACTGTGTGAGATTGGAATCTCTCGCCCTGGGACCAGGGCTTTCTCTGGGAAGACTCCAACCTATCCCCTAGGTTTCGCCAGAGAATGGAGGCGCTGCACCAAAACCACTAAAGAATGGAGGCCATTACCCCAGAAGCCTGGCCCTGTTATCCCCCACACCAATGCGGGAGACTCAGACCCTCCTGTTCCAAGCAGGTATGAACCACCCAATTACATGTAGCCAACGCTCACTACACCTTAGAGGCACGATCTGTGTCTGGGATTGGGGGGGGGGGACATGGGCTACATGTACTATAGGTGCACAATGTGTGCTAAAGTGTTAAAGCAGCAACCTCCCTCTAACCAACTCCTTTAGCGCATAACCTCCCGCTAACCAATGCCTCCTCCAGTGCGTAACCTCCCCCTAACCAATGCCTCCTCCAGTGCGTAACTTTCCGCTAACCAATGCCTCCACCAGTGCATAACTTCCCCCTAAACAACGCCTCCACCAGTGCGACACCTCCCCCTAACCAATGCCTCCACCAGTGCGTAACCTCCCCCTAACCAATGCCTCCTCCAGTGCGTAACCTCCCCCTAACCAATGCCTCCTCCAGTGCGTGACCTCCCCCAACCAAAGCCTCCTCCAGTGTGTAACCTCCCTCAAACCAACGCCTCCTCCAGTGCGTAACCTCCCCCTAACCAATGCCTCCTCCAGTGTGTAATCTCCCCCTAACTAATGCCTCCTCCAGTGTGTAACCTCCCTCTAACTAACCAACGCTCCAGCGAGTAACTGTGCTATTTTCAGTTCTGGAGACCCACAGCTCCCGATAATACTTACTGGGGAAGTTATCAGCATTACTTCTTTTAAAGGGGATTTAAATTGCTGTATAATAGGAAGTGGTAACCAGTGTGTTGCGGCTTCTTATTGGCGAAAGATTTGGCAGCCATTTTGCCATTTTGTTTCCCCAAGAGGGGGATTTAAACCTGGTATCTTCACCATTTGGGATCTGTGAAACTGGGGGATTCCCGGAGCTGAAACCTGTGGGATTCAGCCTTGGAGGACCTCCAAGGCCATCCTACCATGTACAAAAAGGGGGTATAAAAAATATGGGGGCAAGTGGGGGAGAACATTTCTGCTTTCATTTTACTGCAGGTTTAATTTTGTGTAGTTTTAATAATTCTCTTACTTTAAAAAGACGAAAATATATGTACAAAATGTTAGTCTGTGTTTTGTATCCCCCGCCCCCCAATCTCATTTTTATTTAAATAATAAAATAAAAAGATAATAATCATTTAAAAAGTACAGTCTGTCCATAAAACTGAAGGTGTACACCAGTATATTATACACAATATGGTGTCTCCGATGAGTTTAGTATATAATGGTTTTGCAACGATAGACCAGTAAAAACATAAATCTCCGGCTTCCTACGAGAACGATCGCCCTTTAAATGACAATCTCACATATTTGTGTTCGTGGACAAATGACTCATTTTGTGTTATATTTTTTTTTTTTTAGCATTTCCTCTGAAATTCCTGCTAAGCAGAGACAGATTGTCCATGTTTATCTGTTTGAATAATGATGCTTCTTTCCTTCTCTAAATAACGGTGCAATTTGCCAGTAGATTATAGGATCCAGTCGTCTTGCCAAAAGAGATTGGACCTTGATTGTGAAACCATCCAATGCATCTGGTAATGTTGACATCAACCGTAAAAAAAAGCCTTGTCACCAATCACCGGCATTTCACCTATTAAGCGGGCCCCTGCTATTAACTCACTTTGGCCCTACGAAGGATAAACCAGCTCATGACCATAATTACATAGAAGGGCTTCATCATAGGACAACTTCAAGCATGGCTTGTTAGACCTGGCCTTTTATGGCCAACTCAAGAAAATGGGCCTGCACGGGGCCTGCCATGACAGAAGGGGTTTCACGCAGTAACGTCACTTCATAAATGTGGCCCTAGACGGCATCTTGTAGAAAAGTTCCTGCTTTTGAGAGCATTTGTTTCTTTTGATTTCCATTCAGCGGTGATGGTTACATGGACGCCTGCGAAGATCTGAGGACAATGTAACGTTGCAACGACAAAAGCCAAACCAATAGAGAAGGGATAAGGGCAGGGGTATTAAAGTCCAGTCGTCAAACCCCCCTCAACAGATCAGGGTTTCAAGATATCCCTGCTTCAGCACAGGTGGCTCAATCAGAGACTCAGTCTTCCATTAAGCCACCTGTGCTGAAGCTGGGATCTCCTGGAACCCTGACCTATTGGGGGGTGGAGGGGGGGCTTGATGACTTTATTTGGCACCCTTGGATTAGGGAATACTAAATGGCTGACAGAAATGTTTAATATAAGGCGGGCGCTTTTCCCTGTCCCTGTGAGTTTGCAGGAAACCCTGTTCCTTATCGTTATGAGGCACACAGCGCAGACAGGAGCTGGGAAGGTGAAAGGTTGCTTCCTACAATTCTTCTGCGGAGCTGGGTTCCCATGGGCTGACCAGCCAGCTTCACAGTGCTGTACTGAGCTCTGTATCCAGCAGCTCCTTTCCATGAGCTAACAGCGAGCACTGCTTATCCACCATGAATCGTTTTAACGGGCTCTGCAAAGTCTGCTCGGAGCGTCGCTACACAAAGGTCTGTAGCACCTAATAGTCTCTGTGGGTCTGTGCCAGGGATTAGAAACTAATTGGTTGAAATATTGTACTTGCGTTCTGATTCCTTACCCAATGTAACCACTTTCAGACCAGTTGCAATAAGTGTTGTGAACAGCATCTGATTTTGTCGAAGAATCCCACAGTTCTTCATGATGGTTTTTTTTTTTTTAATTCACAAATATGGTGAGGTCTCGTTAGTTTTGAGGCAAGATAGAATTGATATTTGTTACCAATATGTCTTGACGCTTTTATTTTCAGAACTATTAGGTTTATCTTTGTTACTGGAATTTGCAATAAATGTGAGATCATGCCAAAGTCATGCATTAAAGGTGGTTTTAATTTTTTATTTTTACTAATGAAATAGCACTTTTATATGTTCTACCAGTCTAAAGATATCTCATTTTGTTCCCTTTATTGGCGTACTGTAATGTTAAATATGGCAGCCTGTTTGTAATGACAGTAATGTCTATGAAATGTCCATTTTTTATGTGTATTCAGTTCTCTATAGGAAAAACTTACACAATTAAAATTATTGGAAGGTTTAAAAGCTTCTATTTTTCTAAAGTAGTTTTGGGATGTTATCCTATTTTTATAGCATTGTATATGTGCAAAGTAATATTAGTCAGCATCTTGTTTGTTAGTCAGCATCAGCATCTGAGTATCCAAGCAAATAATTTAAGCTTTATATACATAAGTATTGTGTTACATATTTATATTACACCAGGAAAGTTACGTTAAACACCTTTTATTTGGCAGCAAAGAGGCTATTAATAAGTCTGACAGTCTACATATGCACAAGTAGATAGAGGTTCGTCCACGAACATACAGTGTACAGTATGTGAACCAAGTGGGATTTGTCTATTCAACCACCACCTGAGCCAATTCTCCCCCTGGCTGTGCCTTTAATGTGCATGTCCAGAACGGGGGAATATACTGTTTTCTAGAGCCATATAGATGACAAGAGCCTTGAGGATACTGCAACGGTAGTTACTGTACTAATTGGTAAAAGCTAGTCAAACATCCAGGTGCCTCTTGAAAATGTTGCATAATGATAGAGATTATCCCAATACACTACACTACACGTTTGTTATGGTTCACTAGCTGAGAGACCCGGCGTTGCCCGGGATGTAAATGCGTAATAGGTAGTATTATTTATAAATCGTGGAACAATAGGTGAGTATTTGTTGTAAATGTTTCGGGGGGGGGGGAGAAAGGGGAGCGGGGCGGGGGGGGAGAAAGGGGAGTGGGGGGGAGAAAGGGGAGTGGGGGGGGGAGAAAGGGGAGCGGGGGGGGGGAGAAAGGGGAGCGGGGGGGGGGAGAAAGGGGAGCGGGGGGGGAGAAAGGGGAGCAGGGGGGAGAAAGGGGAGCGGGGGGGGGAGAAAGGGGAGCGGGGGGGGGGAGAAAGGGGAGCGGGGGGGGGAGAAAGGGGAGCGGGGGGGGGGAGAAAGGGGAGCGGGGGGGGGAGAAAGGGGAGCGGGGGGAGGGAGAAAGGGGAGCGGGGGACGGGAAAGGGGAGTGGGGATGGGAAAGGGGAGTGGGTGGGGGAAAGGGGAGAATTAGGGGGGGAAAGGGGAGTGGGGGGGGAGAAAGGGGAGTGGGGGGGGAAAGGGGAGTGGGGGGGGAAAGGGGAGTGGGGGGGGAAAGGGGAGTGGGGGGGGGAAAGGGGAGTGGGGGGGGAAAGGGGAGTGGGGGGGGGAAAGGGGAGTGGGGGGGGGGAAAGGGGAGTGGGGGGGAAAGGGGAGTGGGGGGGGAAAGGGGAGTAGGGTACGGGAAAGGGGAGTGGGGGACGGGGAAAGGGGAGTGGGGGATGGGAAAGGGAAGTGGGGGATGGGAAAGGGGAGTGGGGGACAGGAAAGGGGAGTGGGGGATGGGGAAAGGGGAGTGGGGGGGGGGAAAGGGGAGTGGGGGACGGGGAAAGGGGAGTGGGGGACGGGAAAGGGGAGTGGGGGACGGGAAAGGGGAGTGGGGGACGGGGAAAGGGGAGTTGGGGGGGGGGAAAGGGGAGTGGGGGGGGGGGGTGGAGAGCAGTGGGCATATGTATTGTCATAATTTATGTATGGGCATTTCCCCCCCTCCTCCGTGCGTCCGTCCCCCTGCTGGTTCGGCTGGTGCCCCCCCCCCCCGTTCCCCGTGACTCCCCCCCCGTGACTCATGGCTCGGCCCCCCCCCCGTTCCCCGTGACTCGCGCTCCCCCCCCCCCCCGGCGCCCGCTTGGTCCCCCAATGTGCCGTCCGGCTGAGCGGCGGTAGGAAGCGCCCTGTGTGGGCCTGAGACTCGCGCTCCCCCCCCCCCCGGCGCCCGCTTGGTCCCCCGATGTGCCGTCCGGCTGAGCGGCGGTAGGAAGTGCCCTGTGTGGGCCTGAGTCTCGCGCTCCTCCCCCCCAGCGCCTGCTTGGTCCCCCGATGTGCTGTCCGGCTGAGCGGCGGTAGGAAGCGCCCTGTGTGGGCCTGAGGCTGAGGCGGGACGCGCAGTGTGCCTGAGGCTGAGGCGGGACGCGCAGTGTGCCTGAGGCTGAGGCAGGACGCGCAGTGGGCCTTAGGCTGAGGCGGGACGTGCAGTGGGCCTGAGGCTGAGGCAGGACGCGCAGTGGGCCTGAGGCTGAGGCGGGACGCGCAGTGGGCCTGAGGCTGAGGCGGGACGCGCAGTGGGCCTGAGGCTGAGGTGGGACGCGCAGTGCCTTACCTGAGCGGGTGGTAGCGCCGGGGAGGTAAGGGAGCGGCTGGGGTAGGAGGGCCGCGCTTTCCGTCCGGAGCCAGTGCAGGGCGGCGCACGTGATGGGGGGGGGGGCGGACAGAGGGGGTGTGTGTGTGTATAGAGCTGCTGTGTTGTGTGTGTGTGTATGTGTGTGTGTGTGTATAGAGCTGCTGTGTTGTGTGTGTGTGTGTGTGTGTATAGAGCTGCTGTGTTGTGTGTGTGTGTGTGTGTGTGTGTGTGTGTGTGTGTGTGTGTGTGTGTGTGTGTGTGTGTGTGTGTGTGTGTGTGTGTGTGTATAGAGCTGCTGTGTTGTGTGTGTGTGTGTGTGTGGCCCGTCACTCCGCCTCAGGCCAATGAGAGGTGTGCGGGGGCGGGCGGCCCAAGGGACCAATGAGATTTCCCCTAGGGACACCGGACATCCAGGCATACAGTGCTTTCACTAATATAGTATAAGATTTAATGTCAATCAAGTCACTTAGTCACTACACATTAAATCCACGCACTTGTTTTTTAACAGTGCAGTGACACTTTGGGGCGATCAGTCTCTCAGATGCAGCACCAAGTTTATCAGAACAAAATCCTACTATCTTTGAAACATCCTGGTGCCGTTTCGTGCCTTTTGAATGTTGGGAAACTTAGATACATACCGTCTGCTGCCGGTCCAAAAACTTTTCTCTACAAATTACCTTTTAGTTTTCTTGTCCTGTACTTGATTTAACCACTGGTGGATTTGACAATATAGTAAGATTTTGTTTTTTTTGTTTTTGTTTAATACGTATATGTAGTGTGTGTAGTGGACATTTTTACATATTGCTTAATCAAAACGTCTGCATTTCCCTTATAGCACAACCCTTCATTTACCTCTCAAACCATCATTCAGTGTTTCACCCAATTGCTCTTACTTTGTATCGTTCAAGCATATTACTACAAAGCGTAAGATGGTACAGGTTTGTTCCCAGCACCATACTGTATGAAGCATTGTATGGTGTTCAACATCAGCTTAGAGGTTGTCCCTTTCAGAAACATTCAGTACAAACTGTGAGATTGGTTGTCACTGTTTGGGCGATGTCTGCTTTTATTAAGTTTTTGCTAGTGCTTATCGGTCACAATAAACTTCGCACTGTATTGGGTTTGTATAGTGAGTAGGGTTTGTAAACATTAGATGGGAATACCCAGTTTGCAGAGAACCTAACTCCAGTAGATTTGGACTCTGGTTGCTAAACCAGGCAAGCTAATTGATTGAAACAGTCATACTGGGTGTGACACTGCATTTGCTGTTAATTAGCACGCTTATTCCTTGATTACTGCATGTCCCCACCTCCTTGAGCTCAGTAAAACTTGCCCTGCATTCTCGTTTCTAATGGCTCCCTTTGCACCACCAGTCCACGGAGGCCAGTTCTGAGTTAGGTCATCATAGAAAGCCAGCCAGTCCTTGACTTTGGGACATTTTGCTGTTCTGATGTACTTGAACTAGTTAACTTTAACACCCCTATTAGAATGCCGGGATGACTTCTGCGAGCTGTTGATTTTGGTATATTCCTTTCAAATGGACCATACATCTTCTCCTGCACGGGACACTGACTTCACCGAATTAAGGAGAGCTCAACATCCTGTATTTGATATTTTCTACCTTTTTGACCATGTTTAGTTAGGGGCAAGTTTGGACTGAGAAAGTATAAGAGAAGGCGTAAGTCGCTGGTCTGTTTTATTATTAAAGATATTGATCAGTGGTAATAACAGGAAAACGGCGAAGCTGGTCCCTTCCCACCAATGAGGGAGCATGAGTGCTGTTTCATGTATGTCCACACCAAACAAGGGAGGGACACTTCTGATTAAAGGCTGTAAACTGTACAGTGTAGTGACAGCAGCAGGACTAGTGAGGCCGGACAGTAACAATGTCACATTATTTTAGTTTTATTAGTCAACTAGCTCGTTTCCGCTCACACGTTCGGTTTTCCAGGCACCCAACTTTATAGCTATAAATAATGTTGAACTAAACCGTGAAAGTTTTAGTGGGCTGTATTTGAGAAAAGGGGATATGTCCCATACACAAGTAGATTCTTTAGTTCACAATTTTTCTTGTTCTGTTGAATCAGAATGGGGAGGAAGCAAGCGTTGGCGTAGTGGTTAAGGTGCTGTTTTTTTTAACACGGATGGTTGGGGGCTCCTTTCCTGCCAAAGCCACGTTACTGTTTAATCATGCATGTGAGAAATATTATACACGTGGTATGTAACAAAGAAAAACACTTGTGATCGAATGAAGGTGTCAAGTAGGATTTTGTGATCTTCAGAGCTCACATCTTCTCTGCATGAACAACTGCAGGGCCCATTCTTCGGGCTATGAGTGCTAATAAGCGTCCTATATTTAAATTAAAATAATGTAAACAGTCATGTAATGCCTATAACGAACAATTATTTAATAAGTTATGCTTTTCAGCTTCACATTAAATGTTATGGTGGGTAAAAGAGTGACAACCCTCCACTGTGCAGTGTACAGTAAATAAAAATACCCCTTGTGAGCACATTCACGTCTGACTGGTGGGTAACACGGCCTGATTTCTAGCTTTGAATTTGACCTGAAACATACCGCTTTAATGTGAATAGGGATACATAGATTAGAAATGTATCTTATTTTAATCAATGGGTCCCCCATGTTGAACTGCAATACTCTATAAACTGCAGGAATTTCCCAGTTCCTGAGATATTCTGACATTCCATTACAGTAATTCATGTCTGAGAGCAACCACATGGAAACTCTGGCAGCAGATAGAAAGCTGCGACATTGACATGACCTGCACCACTGACTGGGTCACCCCACAGCCTTCTTTGTTTCTCCCGGCAAACGTACAAAATTAAATATCTTTGCAATCAATGGATCCCAGAGTTCTGATCTCTGCTATTCAGTGCCGTGGGAACCCCATCTTTCATGCAAGGTAAAATATAAATACTTTATTTGTGGGTCGGATTTAAGGCTGCTTTAAAGAAGGAATCCTTTGTACCCACCATAAAAAAATAATTTATTTGAACAATCTTGACGTCTTTTCTCTGCTTCCTTTTACTTTATGTAAAGTCTGTTGTTGCACTCTGTATACATCATGTAGTGAAAATCCGTTTCCCTGGGAAATTAAACTGCTGCTATACGCGCTGAAACAAGCTCCTGCGAATGTAACCCGGGAATACCAGTGAGATAATAAACAGGTGAAAACTCTGCTAAACAAAAGAAATGGCTGAGCACTGAATTGGCAATCACTTTTTAAAGCAACTTAATATCATTTGTTTCCGTTGAAAGATTCAACACGTACATTTTACACAGGAAGCAAATATGTTTCTATTTTCTTTAGGTCCGTGTAATTCTAACCTCATCTTGTACTTATTGTTTTTCTTTTTTATCTCTGGCTCACAATGGAAGAATAATTAGTTTCAGCAAAACAATGGAGAGAGAAGCCTGGATCAACGATGTATGTGTGTGCTTATCCATAACATCATTTGTTACAGATGGAGTGTGTCATGGCAGACCAGGACTATCACACCAGGGATAAATTCACCAGACTAAAACGCAGTTGATAAAATGAATGTATTGGAAAAAGTAGCACCCACAACTATTCACAGTTAAACAACACACATTTACAACTGTGGGAGTGGGGTTACCCTATAGACCTAGTTGCAGGGAACTCCCTAAAGACAATTCCCCCTGTTCCTTCTTCCCTGCAGTGTCCTCTGGAACAGGACTCCAGGCCTGGCACCACCACTGGAGTTGACACTGGAGCTGGAATTCCCACTGGAACATCAATCTTGAGCTAAAAGCTAACCGCTACTTACAGCTACGAGGGGTCTCATTCACTACCTTTTATACCCTATGGCATAACATGGTTACATACTAAAGGCGTTGAGGCCAGGTGTTTTCAATATAACCGAGCTCCTGATTGGTGGGTAGAAATTCAACAACAAAGAGTTACATGAAGAATATTACATGGAAAGGTCCCAGACAATGTTGCAATATTTCTCCTGAACATAACATTAACCCCTTGTCCTGCAGTGCTGGAACTGGGCTGCATAATTATCTATCTACAAATGTATTACTGAGAGGTAGGGGTAATGGCGGGCTTGACCTTTATTAAAAGCAGTAACATCTACCCCTGCCGTCAGTGTTGTTTTTGTTTTTTGTTTTTAACCGACGCCATTGCTTACTGTGGAGTCATTGGGAGATTCACAAATATATTTCATCAGTTTTATTTAAGCTGTTAAACATTTCAAAGAAATTCCAAAGCGGTTGCAGCCATTTTGCCGCAACCAAATTGCCGCTGCTGCTTCGCCGTAGACTGACCCTCCGCCACAGCCAATTCGCTGCTAGAATCCCTGCTGCTAGCCACTTCTAAGGCTAGATCCTTGCTGCAGTCGGCGGCGCACACGACCGCATGCGCGCCCCTCACCAGCCCCTTACCTGCTCCCTAGCTGTCCCCGGTGCCTCCTCGCTTCCTGGCTCACTGCGTGCTGTGACGCGTCAGCCAGCAGGGGCTACAAGTGGATTGTGTTCCCAAGCGGCGACGCGTCATATGGTGCGCCAGGGAGCCAATCAGAGGCCTGGTATGTGACATCATCATTTTCTCACACAAGGAACTCCCCTTTCTTTACTGGGCACCCGTGTTAGCAGAATTGCTATTGAAAGAGAGACGTTCATCCCAAGATGCAGTGCCACAAATGACAAATACTTTCACTGGTGAAATTTAGAACAAAAAACACATGCGTTTTATTAGCTTCAGGTAACACTGGTATTGGGAGATTACTGTATCTTAGACCAGATGTGACCTGTCTGTAACAGAGCAGTGTTGTGCATCTCTGTGGGAGTGAATGGGTTAACTGCTGTACACACATAGCACAGTGCAGGCCCCCAGTCCCCCCACCCTGTCATGGCCACGCCCACCCAACCTGTTTTGGTCACACCCCCTGTGCCTAAAGACGATCCCTGCAGACCGCGGTTAAGTGCCGTGCACGCACCGTCAGGACGCAAGGCGGGTGTGCTGGTGCGTGCAGTGGGGCCTTAGCCTAAGGTAAGTTTTATTACTGGTTAGGGTAGCGGGTTAATTTAAGCATTTTAGCGGTTAGGGTAGGGGGATTTAAGGGTAAGGGCTTAGGGTAGGGGGTTAATTTACCTTCGCAGCCAGTGGCATAGGGGCGGCAGCCATTTGGTCGCGGCAAAACGGCCGCCACCAAATGTCCTACACCGTGACAACGTAGCAGTGGCCTGCAGCGTTTTACAATGCCATTTTTGGTGGTTATATTATTGTTACTTTATTTTAATGTGAACATGTAGCAAGAGGTGATTCTAATTGTACATTTAGCGAACAGTTAAAGGGGATATGGGAGGTGGGAGCATAAAAGTGCAATAATCAAAAGAAGCCAAAGAGATTGTATATATAAAAATTAAAATGATATGCAACATACAGAAAATAGTAAAGAAAAAGTGTTATGAAGATAATTGTTTTTACTAAGATAGATGTATAAATATTGTTCCTTTATCAAAATTGTACATGTAAGTAAGATGTTAATTTATTTACGTAAAATAATAATATATATATATATAAACAGGCATACCCCGCATTAACATACGCAATGGGACCGGAGCATGTATGTAAAGCGAAAATGTACTTAAAGTGAAGCAGTACCTTTTTTCCACTTATCGATGCATGTACTGTAATGCAATCGTCATATACGTGCATTACTGATGTAAATAACACATTTGTAACATGCTCTATAGTCTCCCCGCTTGCGCACAGCTTCGGTACAGGTAGGGAGCCGGTATTGCAGTTCAGGACGTGCTGACAAGCGCATGCGTGAGCTGCCGTTTGCCTATTGGGCGACATGTACTTACTCGCGAGTGTACTTAAAGTGAGTGTCCTTAAAGCGGGGTATGCCTGTATAAATAAAAACAAAGTGCAATATGAAATGAAGCCCATCAGATCTCACCTTTACGGAGAAGTGGCAGTTTTTAAAGATGAGTTTTTTTTTTTTTTTTTTCCAAAATTTTTTATTAGGCAAATACTTATTTCACAATGTACATGTCATATATGTTAATACAGCCTAATACAAGTTTTCTCCATTTTTTGGTTAAAGAAACCAGAGAGAAAAAGGAAAGCTCATCGCCCTCCTGGCCCTCCTGGGGTTGTGAGGGTGGCGCGAGTATGGAAACAGAGAGTAAGAGTATGAAAAGGGGGGGAAGGGAAGGTGGGGAGGGGGGAGGGGGGGGGATACTTGTTGCTTATTACGTCCTCAGAGTATTTCTACTGGAGTTTCTAGACTCGTTCTTTTTACTTTTCATCTTTGGGTTAGGGACGTGGGGGTGCCATATGGGTTAGCCACGGGTCCCATGTTTTATTAAAGGAGTCCGTGGATCTTTTCAGAAAAGCCGATAGTTTCTCCATGTTCATTACCTCTTGTATCCTATTTTTTATCGTTTGTTTTGAGGGGGGAGACACTTTCTTCCAGGCGGCAGCCACTGCACATCTAGCCGCTGTTAGGATGAAGGAGATTAATTTACCTGTTGGTCGGTCCACAAAGATGAGTTTTTTTTAAATATATATTTCCTCTTAATAGAGAACAACTTAAGGCTTAAAAAAAAGCAATTTATCTATCTGAAAATGCGACGCCCAAATGAGTCTCTAGCTTTAAATCCGAATCGCCACCCTTTCATTTTAATATTCTTGTTTTTATACTGAACAATTTAGCAGTGACGCTCCTGAGAAAATATTATTTAATAAGGACCATGTGGGACACAGTTGATGCCCTAGCGCACACAGGCTGCAGCTTTCCATTGTTTTTACAAGGCTGGCATGGGGAAAATGTTACAAAACAGGAAGTGAGAAAGCACAGTAAGGATTGTACAGGGGACTACGGGAACCTGAATTAGAAATGCTTTACTTAGATGTTAACCAAGTTGCAATAATGCAAACAACCCCACAAAAAAATAAGTATTTAGTGATTTTTATTTATTTTTTATTTTATTTGGACTAACAACCGATTTATTAGAAGTTTAACAGTTCCTCTCTCTGCGTCAGGTCAAGCAATGTGTCAAATTCATTCAAAAAACTAAATGATGGGGTGTTTTTTTATTTTTATTTTTTATACCGTAATTCCGTCTAATCACAAGTGAAAACGTAACTTCCTTTCATATGTTTTTCAGATTTATGGAATATGAGGATAAGGGATAACCTTGCTCAACCCCGTAGTGGAATGGGGGGTGAGGGGGAGGGTGTTGCCTAGGAGGAGTTTATTATGTATAAAATAAACCTCAAAATGATGATGAATTGAGACATTTTAAAATGAGATGCATTAATGGCTGATATCTTATTGGGGGTCCAATAAGTAGAATGTAGATGGCAATACTGCCACAAAATTGGATACCGGACACCAAAGTATAAAACACATATATATATATATATATATTACATATATTAAAAAGCCACTGCTGCCATTGAGAAGGTATGTTTTATCAAGCTACCTTGTTAAAGAGCTGATGCTCAAAACGCGTTGGTAGGGCGACACCTTCTCTGTCCATTACCATGACCGTTAAATAATCCATTTTTTATGGACTGTGCACTTTTCTCATTTTTTTTTCAAATATTTGATGTTCATCAAAGGGCTCTGTTATCTCCTCCTTCATTCCCATATCTATATATATGTCTCAAATAATGTTTGTGTGTGTATGTCTGCTGGACAGCTCATTGGCCTGCGGGCCAGGCAGGGAGAAGAGACACAGACGCACACTCTCCTCACACTGTGACCACATGCGCCACACACATACACACACTCTTCCGGTGCCCGTCACTCTCCCCCATCAGCCGGACCGCAGCTCACCTTCCACACATACACACCCCCCCCCTCTTGGTGGCCTCACTTTCCCTCCCCCCTCTTCACCCAAACCCAGACGCTCTGCAACATCCCCAGCCGCACCATCACACTCATGTGTGCCGCCCTGCACCGGCTCCCGGACAGAGGGGTAGCGCGGCGCGGCCCTCCTGCCCCAGCAGCAAACTCCAGGCTCCTCCTCCTCGCTCCCAACGAGGAACGGAGGGGAAGCGTGGCGCGGCCCTCCTGCGCGAGCTGCAAACTCCAGGCTCCTCCCCCCTCGCTCCCACCGAGGAACGGAGGGGAAGCACGGCGCGGTCCTCCTGCGCCAGCCGTAAACTCCAGGCTCCTCCCAACGAGGAACGGAGGGGAAGCGCGGCGCGGCCCTCCTGCCCTAGCCTGCCACTCTTGCCCCCCCCGCCAACTTCCCGAACCCACCTCCTGCCCCAGCCAGATGCCACGGGGATATCAGTGGAGGAGGGAACCCTCTGCCGCCAGGAACCACCACCCAGTCAAGGTAAGTCACCCACCGTTCTCCCACCCACGCACTGTCACCCAGTTACCCACCGTCTCCCACCCACCCACTGTCACCCAGTTACCCACCGTCTACCACCCACCCACTGTCACCCAGTTACCCACCGTCTCCCACCCACCCACTGTCATCCAGTCCCCCACCCCCTGTCATCCAGTCTCCCACCCACTGTCACCCAGTCAAAGTCAACCACCCACCCACACACCCACCCAGTCACCCACACACCCACCCAGTCCCCCACACACCCACCCAGTCACCACCACACCCACCCAGTCACCCACACATCCACCCAGTCACCCACACATCCACCCAGTCACCCACACATCCACCCAGTCACTCACCCACCCACCCAGTCACTCACCCACCCACCCAGTCACTCACCCACCCACCCAGTCACTCACCCACCCAGTCACTCACTCACCCACCCAGTCACTCACTCACCCACCCAGTCACTCACTCACCCACTCAGTCACTCACTCACCCACTCAGTCACTCACTCACCCACTCAGTCACCCACTCAGTCACCCACTCACTCAGTCGCCCCACTCACCCACAGTCAGTCACCCCACTCACCCACAGTCAGTCACCCACCCACCGTCAGTCACCCACCCAGTCAGTCACCCACCCACCCAGTCAAGTCACCCACCCACCCAGTCACCCAGTCAGTCACCCATCCACCCAGTCAGTCACCCACACACCCAGTCAGTCACCCAAAACCACCCACCCACTCACCCAAAACCACCAACCCACTCACCGACCTCATCCACCCACTCACCGACCCCATCCACCCACTCACCGACCCCAGCCACCCACTCCCCGACCGACCAAAACCCACTCAGTCACCGACCAAAACCCACTCAGTCACTGACCAAAACCCACCCAGTCACCGACCAAAACCCACCCACTCACCGACCAAAACCCACCCACTCTCCGACCAAAACCCACCCACTCACCGACCCACCAAGTCACTGACGAACCCAGTCACCGACCCCAAAGTCACCCACCCAGTCACCGACCCACCCACTCAGTCAAGTGTCACCCACCCACTCAGTCACCCACATACTCAGTCACCCACACACTCAGTCAACTCAGTCACCCACCTAGCTGTCAAGGGGGGGGGAAGCCCAATCCTGTCGCCAGTCCCCCCAAAATTACATCCCGGGCAACTCCAGGTATATCAGCTAGTATTACATATATTAAAAAGCTACTGCTGCCATTGAGAAGGTATGTTTCAATGGTATATTGTCCCTAAGAAGCCCCTGTTGGTAGGATATACCAGGCTGTTGGACCAGATAATTGTACCTATGCCACTTTATATTATAATCTAGTGGTTATAGGTAGGCATAGGGGTAGAGTTATGTATCAAGCTCCCCTGATATCTACACCTTATATCATGTATACCTGTATGCTCCCAAATGTCTGTCTGTTATGAATTGGTATTCAGGGCAGCATGCAGGAAACTAAAAAGGCTGCAAGGATCGGAGGCACAACTTCTTGTGAGATAATGAACTCCGCAAAGATATCGACGCGATTCTGTAGGGGTTTTTTGGGGGCGGGGGAGGAGGGGGTGTATTGCTATAGAGTGGTTGGCATGTGAACATATATCATTAATATTATATATATTATATCTCTCACCTGACAAAACCACTCGACCCTGATCGTAGACGAAATCAATGAACCTCTGTTTCGCGTTGGGATCTTGTGTCACGCATCTCGTTTTGACCCGATATATGTTTCGCTAACCTTGCGTTGGCTTCATCCCGGGCTTTTCAGATTTCACTGATTTTTATTGAGTCTTTGTTGGACAACGTACGTAGAGTTGACAAACTTTATGGCGTGTGCATGTAATGTGGCTGTTATTCACCGCCAGAGCCTCCAAACTAGTGACCCACAATACCTTGTG
>NC_134503.1:32300931-32395931 GCF_040206685.1 Ascaphus truei | reverse complement strand
GGTATCACAAACAAGTTAAAGATTCTACTAAGAGCGGTGCAAAGTTATTATTAAATTCCGTAGTCACTCCAACAAGATCACTCAAGTCCTCATTCGACATTGAAATTTGTTGCAATGTGATCCACACCTAAAAGGGCATCTGACTAAGTCAGCACCCATAGTTTTTCGTAGGGCCATGAATATTGAAAACCAACTGGCACCTACAGTAGTAGGTTTTGAGAACCTTGCCCCTCTGTAAACAATTGCCCTGTGTCCTATGGCAATCACAGATGTGGCAGGTCAAGATAACTCATGTGCATAGACCCTGTTTGTTGCCAATACATTTGCTTCCTCTAATGGGTCTCTACAACCCATAACAAGCTCTAAAAACGGTCTAACACATGTCGTATATGTCTCTCCTGCACTTGCAATCTTCAGTATATCGGAGGCACTAAATGGCCACTATGCGTGAGGTTCCTATTCTCAAGGGAGTCCTCGCGCATTGTGTCCCTCGACCCTTTTCTGCTGTCCACTTTAAAGATCCAGCAGGACTTAGAATAATGGGCATTGAATCTGTCTCAGCCTCAAGACTGGTAAGTGACAGATTCAAGGCACTCTGTGCCAGGGAGTCCTATTGGATTTACTCTTTAGGTACTTGTCACCGCTGGGACTCCATGAGTGCATAGACACCAGTATCTTCATCTAATATGCACTTCTAGATTTATCGCCCAACATGTGTGGCTGTGGAACCACACACTTATTTGTTCACACTTTAGTTATTGTCGTTTCCCTTCATGTCCGAGTTAGGCGTCTCTTGTTATTTCCCATATCCCATTCATTGGTCTCATATATGGGTTATGTCGACCCACACATTTGTAGGCCACTTTTTCTTAGCTCATTAGTAACTGCTAGGGGTCTATGCAGTAGGGAGTGGGGAAAATGCATTAGCCAGGTTTTGAACTAGCCATGTTTTTGGCGTGTTAAACTCGCTGTATGCAGGAAGGCCCTAATCCCTGGCGAATGAATGCACCACCACCATTTGATATAATGGCGAGTAACTGGTGGCGAGACGGCTGCCTGGCGAGAAGTTGCAGAGAAGCCGTCCCCTGCCGAGATGTGTTTGCAGCAGAGAGAGATCCGTTGCTCTCTCGGCGCAAACATCGGCACATTAAAAATTATTTTAAATACAATTGTATTCATAGTGTACATGTGCAGGGGGTCTCCGGAGCTGAACTGCATTGGTTTCAGGTCCGGGGACCCCTTGCTTCCCGAGATACAGGGCTCTTTATGAGGTGCCAGTATCCCTCTGCATTTAAATGTCCCGATCACGTGACCCCGGAATGTAAACAATGCAGAGGGATACCGGCACCCCCTAAAAGTGCCTTTATCTCGGGAAGAAGGGGGTCCCCGGACCTAAAACCAAAGCGGTTCAGCTCCGGAGACCCTCTGTACATCTATAGTATAAATAAAACACACATATCAATAAACAATCATTCCTTACCTTTGCGGCTATGTGCTATGGTAATGAAGCAGCATGAATGTATTTTTAATAATATTGTACAGTGAGCAGGGGGTCCCCTGAGCTGAACCGCATTGCTTTGTGGAACAGGGACCCCCTGCTTCCCGAGTTACAGGCCCCTGTATGTGTCATCGGGTGGCAGTGTCGCCGCCATCTTTATAGCGTCCCATAAGCGCCGTGCCCGCTAAAAATATGGCGACGACACTGTAACCGATGCCCCAAACCGGGACCTGTAACTCGGGAAGCAGCGGGTCCCTGAGCCACAAATCAATGCGGTTCAGCTCAGGAGACCACCTGCTTCCGCACAATATTATTAAAATACATAAATGCTGCTTCATTACCATAGCGCAGGTGTGGGGAACCTTTTTTCTGCCAAGGGCCATTTTGATATTTATAAAATCATTCGAGGGCCATCCAAAATTATCAACTTAAAAATAAGCCTGCTATATTTGGTCAAACATTTAATAAACTCACCACTAATGTGATGGCTGGAACTGCTTCTCTTTGGGTGACTATGACTGACTGTGGGTTGGTGTCTGTGCACACACACACACACACACACACACACACACGGCAGGGGTAGGGATATAAGACTCTCAGACCCACTCTCTCTCTCAGAAACACTCTCTCGCTCAGACTCTCAGACCCACTCTCTCGCTCAGACTCTCAGACCCACTCTCTCGTTCAGACTCTCAGACCCACTCACAGACTCTCAGACCCACTCTCTCGCTCAGACCCACTCTCTCGCTCAGACTCTCAGACTCACTCTCTCAATCAGACTCTCAGACCCACTCTCTCGCTCAGACTCTCAGACCCACTCTCTCTCTCAAGCTCTCAGACCCACTCTCTCTCAGACCCACTCTCTCTCAGACCAACTCTCTCTCAGACCCACTCTCTCTGACTCTCAGACCCACTCACAGACTCAGACCCACTCAGACTCAGACCCACTCACTCACTCTCAGACCCACTCTCACTCAGACTGTCAGACCCACTCTCACTCAGACTGTCAGACCCACTCTCATACTCTCAGACCCACTCTCAGACACACACTCTCTCAGACACACTCTCTCTCTCTCTCTCTCTAAGACACACACACTCTCTCTCTCTCTAACACACACACTTTCTCTCTCTAAGACACACACACTTTCTCTCTCTAAGACAGCGGTGCGCAAACTGGGGAGTGCGACCCCCAGGGGGGGGCATGAGACTGCCGGCGGGGGGGCGCGGGGTTTACAGAGGCCCCGCGCGCTTCCCAAAGGCACTTAAATTAAATGCCGGGCGAGTTGCAGGGCCTCTGTAAACCTTCACTTACCTAGGCTCCGGCGGCTTCCTTCCTGCATCGCCAAGGCAACGCGGCGTCAAAATGACACCGCGAGGTCATGTGACGTCACGTTGCTATGGCAACGTGACGCCATGACGCCGGAGCGCTGGTGAGTGGGGGCGCGGGAGTGAGGGGACCCGGTAGGGGGGCGCAGGGAAAAACGTTTGTGCCCCCTGCTCTAAGACACACACACTTTCTCTCTCTAAGACACACACACTTTCTCTTTCTAAGACACACACACTTTCTCTCACAGACACACACTCTCTCTCTCTGACACACTCTCTCTCTCTGACACACTCTCTCTCTCTCTGACACACACTCTCTCTCAGACACACACTCTCTCTCTCTCTCATACACACAAACACTCTCTCAGACACACACTCACTCTCTCTCAGACACACACACTCTCTCTCAGACACACACACTCTCTCTCAGACACACACACTCTTTCTCAGACACACACACACACTCTCTCTCAGACACACACACACTCTCTCTCAGACACACACACTCTCTCTCAGACACACACACTCTCTCTCAGACACTCAAACTCTCTCTCTCAGACACACACACACTCTCTCTCTCAGACACACACACACTCTCTCTCTCTCTCAGACACACACACACTCTATCTCTCTCAGACACACAAACTCTCTCTCTCTCAGACACACACACTCTCTGTCAGACAGACACACTCTCTCTCTCAGACACACACACTCTCTCTCAGACACAAACACACACACACTCCGCAACTGCTACCCGGTGGGGAGGAGGGCCGTGTAAGTGCACGGTGGGGGGGGGGCGGTGGAGCAGGGGGGATCGGAGCAGGTACCCTCCACAACTGCTGCCCAGTGTCAGGAGGAGGAGGAGAGGCGGTAGTGAGGTGTCTCTCCCACCGCAGACTTGTTCTTCTATCCCCCAAGCCTCTTATACCCCCTCCCCCCCATCCCCCACTCCTCTTATACCCTCTCCCCCCTGGAGCGCTGCTTACCCGCGCCACCCTGATGATACTCAGGTCCTTAATCATCTCAGGTGGCTGCTGCCAAACACAGACAGTGACACACAAACACAGTGACCATGACACAGACAGTGAGACACACACACACACACACAGACAGTGACAGTGAGACACACACACAGTGACAGTGACAGTGACACACACACACACAGAGACAGTGAGACACACAGAGACAGTGAGACACACAGAGACAGTGAGACACACAGAGACAGTGAGACACACACACACAGAGACAGTGAGACACACACAGAGACAGTGAGACACACACAGAGACAGTGAGACACACACAGAGACAGTGAGACACACACAGAGACAGTGTGACACACACACACACACACACACAAACACAGTGACACACACACACAGTGACAGTGACACACACACAGTGACAGTGACACACACACAGTGACAGTGACACACACACACAGTAACAGTGCCAGACACACACAGTGACAGTGCCAGACACACACACACACAGTGACATTGACACACACACACACAGTGACATTGACACACACACACACACACACACACACACACACACACACACACACACACACACACACACAGTGACAGAGACATACACACACACAGTGACACACACACATACAATAAGCCAACCTCTGCAAACACACACAAAAATAAGGCCTCTCCCCCCTTGGTGTGGGTACGGTGCCTGGGAGGGGATATAAGGGGGCATGTGGGTTACCTGGGGCCCGTGGATGGGCTGCTGGAGCTGCATAGGTAGCCAGTGCAGAAGAGACTGGCAGGCCCACAGAGCCTAAAGGGAGGGACAGAGTGGCAGAGCCTAAGGAGCCGGCATTACTGGAGGAGAGAAGGGAGGGGGGCAGTGCTGAGGGAAGGGGAGGGCGCGGCAATACTGGAGGAGAGAAGGGAGGGGGCAGTCCTGTAGGAAGAGGCGGGCCAAAAAAATCTTGGCAGCACGTGCAGCCAATCAGGAAAGGGGGAATTTTGTTTTTTTAAAACCATTCTTGCAGGCTTGCTTCCCGGGGGCCGGACCAAATGATTTAGCGGGCCGGACGTTCCCCACCCCTGGCAATGAAGGGGTTAAGGCAGAATAGCATGTTTATTGGGGACATTTGCCCCCAATAAACATTGCAATAAACAACATACAGTACACACCCTGTGTATTTAAAATACATAAATACAAATCAATACAATAATTACATATAGCACTCACCCATGTCCGGCTGCCACGATGAAGGCCATCCTCATCTTCATCATGCCCATGCCCCATCCGCTGCTGCAAAACAGAAACAAGAATAAAAACATCCAATGTAATGTCCCCTGACCCCTTAATCACCATAGCGGTTATTAACCACCACAGTCATTAAGGGGTTAACCCACCCTAACCCACCACTCGGGAGGCCTAAATACCCTCCCCCACTAACCCCCCACCCCGTGAGGCCTAACCACCCTCACCCACTATCCACAAGGGAGGCCTACCCACATACCCTTGGGGCCAATACCCCCTTCCCATTCACCCCCAGTAACCACAATTAAAACAATACACTGTCCCACAATAAACATTATTCTATTTATTAAATACATTACCCACCCCTGTGCCCCCCCATAAATACATGATTTATCCTTTTACATACAGGGTTCATACCCCAGCCCAATGCGAGTCCCCAGCGGGCCTGGCGGGTCACCTGACAGACCTACAGGGTACCAGCAACTTGTTTCATACAGGTTCTAGAGGCCTGTTGGTGGGTCGCGCCAAGCGCCATGGCCCCCAGGTGGTCTCTGCGGGTCAACGTGGGCCACAATTGGGTCCCCACAGTAGGCTCGCGGATGTCTGGGAGCCCCGGGTCAGACCCACAGGTGTCTGAGGGGCCTCGGGTTGTTCTCACGGGGGTCTGGGGACCCACGAGTGCTCACTACTGGTCCGCGGTGCCCCCACAGATGTGGGGCCACCGCTTCTTCCCCGCAGGTGTCACCCGTGGACCCACGCAGCCTGATACCCGTGAGATACCCGAGGATACCGCAGGTGGTCTCCAAATAAACCTGAACTATACATTCAATACATACATCCCCCCCCCAAACACATACAGTACAATAATGTGCCAAATAACTATAATCCAGATATGGATAATAGATTATTTGCCCATTATTAAACACATAAAACATGCATAAATCAAAACATGATTTTTTAATCTTAAAATCACCACATTGCATGTTTAAATAAATCCAGCAGCCATAGTAGACCATGTGACAGAGGCTTGGGGAAGAACAGATGTGACGTCATTGAAAGCCTGTCACATGGTACTAGAGCCAATCAGAGTTGGGATGGAGTTCCCACGCTCTGATTGGCTACCGCACCATGTGAGGGCGGCCATGTTTCTTTTCATGACGTAATCTTAAAGGCAATTGAAGCACAGCCATTCTGATTGGCTGTGCTTTCATTGCCTTTAAATGACGTCATCAATTTTTTTTTGTCCGGCCAAATCACATGTTTCTCAGGGCCCAATCAGGACCGTGGGAAACATTTGAGCAAAGTGTGACGTCATAGGCCTATAAAAGCCTATGTCGCCTCATTTTGAAGCTAGTCGCCGAGGAGGGAACATCTCCACTCCTAAGAAGAGAAGAAGGGCATGGCATAAGAAGACGGAAGAAGCCGGAGAAGACCCCAAAAGACCCCAAAGAAGAAAAGAAGACCCCAAGACAGACGGGAAGGATTACAAATAGAAGAAAAAGACATAGACGTGGATTTGTAATGGTTTATTATTTTATGGTTTACCTGTGGATTGGTTCCTGTGCTTCCGGGTCGCCTTGATTTCGGTGAGTGGGCATCTAATGGTGAGTAAACAAAAGCAACGTTTATTATTTTTACTTTTACAGGTTTTTTGGATTTTTGATTCATGTCTTTTTTTTTTTCAGTCCCATTTAATGCCCGTTAATGTATCTATGTATATACATACATTCACGGACACTGAATGGGTGTATTGTATGTGAATTTTGTATGCAAATGCATTGTTTTTTATGCTGTATTATTGCCCCTGTATTTTATGTATATCTATCTATATGGTTAGACATACAGGGATAATAATTGATTGTTTGCTAACGTTTATGTTCTTTTCATGTATGGCTAATGTATTTATCAGCTTTATTTTGTAATTGTTGTGAATAATGTAATTTGTTTTTAGTTACAGGTTAATTGTAATGGCTTCTTTATGGTACTTAGATTAGAATGATGATGGTTACTTTAAATTAGAATTGTTTTGGCAATGGTTTGGCTTTAGGAATTGAATAGGGAATTGTACAATTGATTTGTATTGCATTGTAATTGTTTGAGGAAATGGATTAATTGATTGATTCTAATTGTATTGATGTTGTTTAGTTTCTATTTGGCACATTATTGTACTGTATGTGTTTGGGGGAGGAGGGGGTTTTATGTATTGAATGTATAGTTCAGGTTTATTTATTTTACATTCAGGGTTGGTTCCTTGGTTTTGCGTGAGACCTCTGGAGACCACCTGCGGTATCCTCGGGTATCTCACGAGTTTCAGGCTGCGTGGGTCCACGGGTGACACCTGCGGGGAAGAACCGGTGGCCCCACATCTGTGGGGGCACCGCGGACCCGTAGTCTGCGGGAAAGAACCGGTGGCCTCACATCCGTGGGGGCACCGCGGAGCCGTAATGTGCGGGGAAGAACCGGTGGTCCCACATCTGTGGGGGCACCGCGGACCAGTAGTGAACACTCGTGGGTCCCCAGACCCCCGTGAGAACCACCCGAGGCCCCTCAGACACCTGTGGATCTGACCCGGGCTCCCAGATATCCGCGGGCCTACCGTGGGTACCCATTTGTGGCCCACGGTGACCCGCGGAGACCACCTGGGGGCCATGGCACTTGGCGGGACCCACCAACAGGCCTCCAGAACCTGTATGAAACAAGTGGCTGGTACCCTGTAGGTCTGTCAGGTGACCCGCCAGGCCCGCCGGGGACTTGCGTGGGGCTGGGGTATGAACCCTGTATGTAAAAGGATAAATCATGTATTTATGGAGGGGTACAGGCAGTGGGTAAATAGAATAATGTTTATTGTGGGGCAGTGTATTGTTTTAATTGTGGTTACTGGGGGTGGGGGGAGGGGGTATTGGCCCCAAGGGTATGTGGGTAGGCCTCCCTTGTGGGTAGTGGGTGAGGGTGGTTAGGCCTCATGGGGTGGGGGGTTAGTGTGGGAGGGTATGTAGGCCTCCTGAGTGGTGGGTGAGGGTGGATTAACCCCTTAATGACTGTAGCGGTTACTAACCGCTATGGTGATTAAGGGATTAGGGGACATTACATTGGATGTTTTTATTCTTGTTTCTGTTTTGCAGCAGCGGATGGGGCATGGGCAGGATGAAGATGAGGATGGCCTTCATCATGGCAGCCGGACATGGGTGAGTGCTATATGTATTTAATGTATTTATTGTTCTTAATCTATTTAAAATGGGCACATTCACTATTATCCATTTGTGGATAATAGTAATTGTGCCCATTACTATACTGTATGTGCATATATGTGTACCTTCTAAAATAGGAGGCTGATTAGGTGGCTGTTTAGCAAATCATCTCCCCCCCAGGCACTGAGATATATATAGCTCCCCGCTGTATATATAGATATATATAGATATAAATAGATATATTTATTTATTTATTTAGTGTGGGGCTATTGTGTGTGTTTTCTTTGTATTGTGGGTAGCGGGGGTGGGTGAAGGGGGTATTTGGCCCCAAGGGTGGTTTGTTTAGGGCTTGCGGGTGGGTAGCGGGAGGGCTTAACCCCTTAATGACCGTTGCGGTATTAACCGCTACGGTCGTGAAGGGATTAAGTGCACCCGCAACTCCCCCCGCAAGCCCTAAACAAACAACAAGGGACAAATACCCCCTTTACCCACCCCCGCTACCCACAATAAAGCTGGCACGGGGCTTAACCCCTTCATTGCCTTAGCGGTTAGCCGCTACGGTAATGAAGTTGGCTTTAAATGCATTTTTCCTGCCTCGGATGCATGCCGGGGGGCTCCGGTGCTGGTATTAGTGGTATCAGCTCCGGAGACCCCTGGCATCAATCACAGCCAGGAAAAAGGCCTGAATTTTTTCTAAGTGCCGATCCGCCGCTCATCAGCAGCCTCTCACCATCAACTTGCCTACTTTTTGTGGCGTGCTGGATTCGGCAAAAAAACACCATTCTAGAGTGGTGAATAGCGGCGCAAAGCTACTCGCCACTACTATAATTGAGCGTGGCGGAAAAAATGCCTTGTTGAGGCGAAAAGTGCCTTTTCGCCTCGCCGATGGCGGGAAAAAAAACCCACCAAACACATTGGCGTTTTTTTTGCTTCTCGCCACATGGAGGGGAGGTGGAGGGGATGTGGAAGGGAGGGTTGAAGGGAGGTGAGGGGAGGTGAAGGCCGCTCACTCACCCGTCCGGCCACTCACTCACCCATCCGGCCGCTCACTCACCTGTCCGGCAGCTCCCACGTGGATCTGAGGCGGGAGGCAGCGTGTTGTGGCCGCTCCCCCGCTGTGTCCCGGGCGCGCGCTCGCTCGCTCCGCTCCCCCGCTGACTGTAGCAGCGCCAGGGGGTGGGGGGGTGGAGGTGAACTGAGTGAGGGGAGATGAAGGGGGGTGAGGGGAGGTGAAGGCCACTCACTCTCCCGTCCGGCCGCTCACTCACCCGTCCGGCCGCTCCCTCACTCGTCCGGCAGCTCCCTCACCCGTCCGGCAGCTCCCTCACCCGTCCGGCAGCGTGGGCGGCAGCGGATCTGAGGTGGGTGGCAGCGTGTTGTGGCCGCTCCCCCGCTGTGTCCCGGGCGCTCGCTCCGCTCCCCCGCTAACTGTAGCGGCGCCGGGGGGGGGGGGGGGGTGAAAGTGCGGGAAACAGGGAGAGGCGGAGGAAGAGGCAGAGCCTCCGGGACCGGCAGGTAAGAGAGCGGGAGATGTGCTGCTAACACTGTGAGCCCCGCTAATGTATGTAACACCCCCTCCCCCCGAGTGTGTGTGTGTGTGTGTGTGTGTGTGTGTGTGTGTGTGTGTGTGTGTGTGTGTGTGTGTGTGTGTGTGTGTGTGTGTGTGTGTGTGTGTGTGTGTGTGTGTGTGTGTGTGTGTGTGTGTCTCCTTCACTCCGCCTCAGGCCAATGAGTGGTGTGCGTGGGCGGGCGGGCCAAGGGAGCAATCTCATTGGCCTGGCCCAAGGTCCAATGAGATTGCCGCTAGGGACACGGGGAGGGACACAGGGAGACACATACAGACACGGACACATAGGACACTTTCAGAAATATATAGTAAGATTATACATTGGGTAAATATTTTAAAGGTTGTCAATGATTACTGATTACTCTTGTTCTTCTTAACGAGTCTCTATGGTATATTATATATATATATCGGCAACATTCGAATTATAGACAGCTATATGACACTAATCATTCTATGTGGCAATTGGCCTCTTTTTACACTGTGTCTTTAAAAGCAAGAATCTCTTGCTAATTTGCAGAGATGTCTAATGATTCCAACTTGCTCTCTCATTGTATCATTTGTTGCTGGGCAAAAAAGACTGTATAAACACAGTGCCATGAATCAGCCAATCTACCCCTAAGGAAGTCACTCACGTGACGAAACGCATCGGGACGTTCACTGATCACCACGTAGACGAAGATAACGTGCAGAGTTCCAAAACCACAGCAGCTGATCGTGAATTTGATATGACTGGTCTCAAGTCGCACGCTGCCGGTACCAACGGCGCCATGGTCTTCAATCACGCCGTTATATAGCCTGAGATAGATCTACCCTGCGGCTAGCTCTGACAGAAACAGATGGTGTGTCTTTCGTGTATCCAGCTTCACCAGCTCTTCAGTTCGACTCCAACTTGGTCACGTCACTCGTGTAGAGATTTTCTCTCCAGTGCTCCTTTTTAATCTCCCCTTGTGATTGCAGGTCCTCGAGACCGTTTCTCCTTTTAATCACGTAATAATTGTATACAGAGTTATGCTATGGAGCTTGCACTTCTCTCTTTTTTCTTTATATACATACTGTATACACATACACACTTCACTATTTATATACACACACACACTTTACTATATTTATACACACACACCACTATATTTATACACACACACTTCACTATATACACACTGTGACAGGGTCATTGACTCCGTGTATGTGAATAGGAGATGGCAGTATGCATGCTATCCAGTAGACGAGGGGTTAACTCAGCTTGTCAAGCAGACCACAGGTGATTTGAATTAAGCTCCTTCACCTGCTTTAAAAACAGGAAGAGGAAATACCTCTGGGGTGGCAGTCTCTCTCTCTGAGGCATAGAGGGAAGACAGAGGAGCCCAAAGCGATCCTGTCCCAAGAGGGAAGAATAAAGCTCCCAGGTAAGGAGCCAACTGCGTTTGCTGTACTTTATTGGGCTGGAATAGGTTAGCTAGCCAGCCAGATAGTTAGCCTGCACTTTTGTTTAGCTAGTACCCCGACCGGGGTTAGGATTTTGTTTCGTTCCAATTTTAAAGGGACAGTGTACCCATTGTTTAGTTACCGTTTTTGGACAAATAAACCCATCAGCATTATTTCACCGGAAAAGACGTGTTGTCTCCTCACTTACCACGACCATCCTGCCACACGTGGTGTCAGAAGTGGGATGTCGAACACCCTGTAAAAGGGGCGGAGCTACAGATTGCGTCTGGTGGAAACTATCCACGCGGTAACTGCCACTATGGAGGACGTTGTGAAGGCCTTAGTACACAGCACCGCTGTCCAGCAAGAAGCTAACAAACAGGGACAGGACAGCACGGCTGCACAATGCGAGACGAACCGGTTATTTCAGCCCAGCTTGATGTTGTTGCAGACTCACAGAAGCAGCTGATTGAGCAGCTGGCCCAGATTAAAATGGGCTTGTCAAGTACGGCCCCGACGCGGCCCGTCCAGGCGAACGAGTACCTACAGAAAATGACGCCGCACGATGACGTCGAGGGATACCTCAGGTCCTTTGAGCGAATCGCTTCCCGGGAAAGGTGGGCCCGCTCCAAATGGGCTGGGATTATCGCACCCTTTCTACTGGGGGAAGCCCAAAAAGCGTATTGTGACCTTGACGAAGAAGCCGCAGCAGACTATGACTGTCTGAAAAGCGAAATCCTTGCAAGGATTGGTGTGACTCCCGCAGTTTGTGCACAGAGGTTCCATAAGTGGAAATACCAGGAACAGAAGCCGCCCAGATCCCAGTTATGGGATTTGATTCACCTAGCGTCCAAGTGGCTAAAACCAGAGGAACATAGCCCGGCACGGATCCTTGAGATGGTGGTGTTGGACCGCTTCATTCGAGCGTTACCCCAGGACCTTCAACAGTGGGTGGAACAGGGAGTGGGTGGGACAGGGAGATCCCCTCTCTTGTGATGCCATGGTAGGCGCAGTGGAGCAGTTTCTGGCTACCCGTGAACTGTCACGTCCCACTCGCACCAACTACAACCCACGTCCCAACACGACCAGTGGAGGCCAGCGCTGGCGCCTGGACCCACGACCGTTCGCACGATTTGAACAGGTGGAAGAAAACCCGGATAGGGACAGAAACTCTAAATTTCAGAAAGGGTTTCAAGAACGAACTGGGCCAATTGTTTGTTTTGAGTGTGGGGAGACGGGGCATATTAAGGCTCACTGCCCACAGTTGTCTGAGCCAATGGAGTGTGCATATGGTTCTGTGAAATCTGAATTTTGTGGAGTGGTGGGTATGTATGTATGTATGTATGTATGTCTTTATTTGTATAGCGCCATAAAATGTACATAGCGCTTCACAGTAGTAATACATGTCATATAAATAACAAATATAAATAACAGATCATGGGAATAAGTGCTTCAGACATACTGTAAAAGTAACATTAAGGAAGGAGTCCCTGCTCCGAGGAGCTTACAATCTAATTGGTAGGTAGGGAGAACGTACAGAGACAGTAGGAGGGAATACTAGTAAGTGCGTCTGCAGGGGGCCAAGCTTTGTGTCATGTGTCCATGATTATCCAGTGCTACTCATATGCTTCTTTAAGCAGATGTGTCTTAAGGTGGGTCTTAAAGGTGGATAGCGAGGGGGCTAGTCGGGTATTGAGGGGAAGGGCATTCCAGAGGTGTGGGGCAGAAAGTGAGAAAGGTTTAAGGCGGGAGAGAGCTTTAGATACAAAGGGGGTAGAAAGAAGACATCCTTGAGAAGAACGCAAGAGTCGTGATGGTGCATAGCGAGAAATTAGGGCTGAGATGTAATGAGGGGCAGAAGAATGTAAAGCTTTAAAAGTGAGCAGTAGAATTGAGTGTGAGATACGCGATTTAATCAGAAGCCAGGAGAGGGATTTCAGCAGGGGAGACGCTGAGACAGATTTAGGAAAGAGTAGAGTGATTCTGGCAGCAGTGTTTAGGATAGATTGTAGGGGAGACAGGTGAGAGGTAGGAAGGCCGGACAGCAGGAGGTTGCAGTAATCGAGACGTGAGAGAATGAGGGCCTGAGTCAGAGTTTTGGCAGTTGAGTAACAGAGGAAAGGGCGTATCTTTGTGATATTGCGGAGGAAAAAGCGACAAGTTTTAGAAACGTTTTGAATATGAGAGGAGAATGAGAGAGAGGAATCAAGTGTGACCCCTAGGCAGCGTGCTTGGGCTACTGGGTGAATGATCGTATTTCCAATAGCAATGTGGAAGGATGTAGTAGGGCCAGGTTTGGGAGGTAGTATAAGGAGCTCTGTTTTTGCCATGTTAAGTTTCAGTCGGCGGATGGCCATCCAGGATGATATTCCAGAGAGGCATTCAGAAACTTTGGTCTGTATAGCAGGTGTAAGGTCAGGGGTTGAAAGGTAAATTTGTGTGTCGTCAGCATAGAGGTGATATTTAAACCCAAAAGATGTGATTAGGTCACCTAGAGAGAGTGTGTAGAGAGAAAAGAGAAGGGGTCCCAGGACAGAGCCCGGTATGACCCGCGAGGGAAAACGTACTCACAACTTCCTCACCACGGTGATGTTAAATGGAAAACCAGTCTCCGCACTGGTAGACTCAGGGAGCAATATTAACTTGGTATCCGGGAAGTTGGTTAAGCCTCTCCGGTTACCCCAGGGTGAGAAGTTGCGGGTATTATGTGTACATGGGTGTACGCTTCCGTACACCACGACTCTGATAAAAGTAAAGGTCGAGGGGCAAGTTATCGAAACTATGGCAGCAATTGTACCAAAGTTACCCCATTCCCTAGTGTTAGGCTGTAATTTCCCTGGTTTTGACACCCTGATCAGAGGACAGCTCACCTTGAACAATCCTACTCCAGATGAGCTTTTTCCGTTTACAGACACCGAATTAGTCGCCGAGGTGTCTAAAAACCCCTAAGTCAAAACGAGAACGTAGGACCGAAAAAAAAGAGGTACACCCCACCCCATTTAGCACTGGTCACTACTCCTAACGGAGAGAGACCAGAGGGAGAAGAGTTGTCCGAGACAGGGCCTGTTGATGCTCAGGTATATGAGTTACCCGTGGAGGTAACCGACCAAACTCCCGATGAGGAAGGTTTTGGAAATCTAGAACTGTCCCTAACTAACTTTGGTAGAGTTATGGTGTGTTACTCAGGCGCTAGCTCTAACCGTCACTTGGTTAATGGATATGTATTTTAAGGATGGAAAGGGTATAATACAACTTTAATTGGAGTTCTCTTGAAAAGTCCTCGTGTGACTCAAATTACCCCACTAGGGTCTATCCTGGACCCTTGATAGATATGAAACAAAAGAAGAGATGGGGGAGCACAATGTGAGGGGGATGTAATATCTTTCACTGACGGTCAATGTGGTGTTTATGCCTCTATTGATCCCTCATAGAAAGAAAAAAAACTCCTTGGATGGGGAGCTTGCGTACAAATGTGTGATCACAGGGATTAGATGGAAAAATAAATAAACTTACACGGCCTTGTGTAAGTTGTATCCCATCAAGGTTTCTTTTACTTCCTTTCGAGTCTTGCTTCTGGATGGTGGTGCTTCTTTCTTTCTGGTCCTTTTTTCTCCTTTAGGTCGGTGGATTCTTGACTGTAGTTCGCCTCTCGTGCGGATGTAAGTGTAAACAATAAAAGAAGGCAATTAGGCACATACATACACAGATCTGCTGCGGTACGGGGGTGAAGCAATATGATATTGCATGTATCCAATACTGATAAATAATATTCCACTCACACGGCCTAATGTGAGTGATCTCCTATATCCGTATCTTGTCAACACCCATACGGTTAACAGGTCTTCGGGTGGATAACATATAACCAAAGACCAGGGCTCAAATGTTCAAACCTGGTGAGAGGGGAATAAAGGGATATACCAAAATACTCACACGGGCCAGTGTGAGTACACACTCGTAGAGGTATCTTTGATACTCCAGTAGCAATGATGGTAGGTAAACACCTAGGGGCTACACACAATCTCAAGTGGACTCAGGGACACTGAACACTATGGGAGGGGAAATCTTTATTATAAACTAGCATAGAATAAGCAATAAACACTTAAAAACAATAAGGGGATAGGAAATATAAAAACAAAGAAGCCACTGCTGCTTCTAATTGGGAGAATAAAACAGCAAAAGGAAACTCTTGGTGGTTAGTGGGCACAAAGTCTCTTTTCTCCGCGTCCGGATGAAGAGAGTTTCCACAGCACCTCCGGTTCCTCTCTGAGTGCTGCACGGTTCCAAAGTCGATGAGCTACCCGTTTCGCCCTGAACAGGGCTTCCTCAGGCTCGTGGAAGGTGGAGTGGCTGGTTTTTAGTCCCTTTAAATAGGCACCAGGTCTATCCTCCATGATTGGTGATTAGCTTCTGGCTCCCTGCGCGACGGAGAGCCGCCATCTTGATTAATGTGTGTGCTTCCTGTGGTGGGAGCCCGGTATGACGTCAGTGGTTTGCGCCCTCGTGGTTGAAAGGGTTCCTGCATAAATCACTGCGCATGCGCTTTGCAGATCAGTCCGTAGTCCCATAGTGTTCAATGTGATCTTTCCCGTATTCTTTCTTCTGTTAAGCATCCTAATACGTCCTGTTCGCTCTCGTTTTAAGTTAAGTCCCGTTTTTTCCCCTTTCGTGACTTGTTTACAAGCCTTACAGCCGAAGCAACTAAAAAAGCCCATGGGATTCTAAAATACATAGACAGGGGTTTGTGTATATCCATCTTTGGGGTATTAAAAAGTACAAATAATGTTCATCATGATGATTGCAGAATATATAATGCATCATACAAAATACATATGACTCAATGGGTGATCCTTATAATGTGTGACTTACTGATTTCAAAGTTCTATAGCAAAATTTCAATCTAATTGTTGTTCAATTTGTTTAGATATTAATTGAACTGTCGTACAATTGTGACAGTCATAAGACATATCATTCACTCATTGTTAAAAAAAAAGTTCCGATTTTAACACACCGTTCATCACCACATATAATTCGGAATGCCAATAGGATACAACACATCATCAAACTACACTGGCATGTGGTACAAACAGACCCTGTTCTGAGAAACCATATCCCAGACGTACCAAGAGTAATCTTCAGAAAAGCCCCCTGTATAAAATCAAAACTAGCCCCCAGTGTCTTCAAGAAAGTGGAAGTGACTAAGACTCAAAATTGGCAACCTTTGCCAATGGGCTTTTTTAGTTGCTTCGGCTGTAAGGCTTGTAAACAAGTCACGAAAGGGGAAAAAACGGGACTTAACTTAAAACGAGAGCGAACAGGACGTATTAGGATGCTTAACAGAAGAAAGAATACGGGAAAGATCCCATTGAACACTATGGGACTACGGACTGATCTGCAAAGCGCATGCGCAGTGATTTATGCAGGAACCCTTTCAAACACGAGGGCGCAAACCACTGACGTCATACCGGGCGCCCACCACAGGAAGCACACGCATCAATCAAGATGGCGGCTCTCCGTCGCGCAGGGAGCCAGAAGCTAATCACCAATCATGCAGGATAGACCTGGTGCCTATTTAAAGGGACTAAAAACCAGCCACTCCACCTTCCACGAGCCTGAGGAAGCCCTGTTCAGGGCGAAACGCGTAGCTCATCGACTTTGGAACCGTGCAGCACTCAGAGAGGAACCGGAGGTGCTGTGGAAACTCTCTTCATCCGGACGCGGAGAAAAGAGACTTTGTGCCACTAACCACCAAGAGTTTCCTTTTGCTGTTTTATTCTCCCAATTAGAAGCAGCAGTGGCTTCTTTGTTTTTATATTTCCTATCCCCTTATTGTTTTTAAGTGTTTATTGCTTATTCTATGCTAGTTTATAATAAAGATTTCACCTCCCATAGTGTTCAGTGTCCCTGAGTCCACTTGAGATTGTGTGTAGCCCCTAGGTGTTTACCTACCATCATTGCTACTGGAGTATCAAAGATACCTCTATGAGTGTGTACTCACACTGGCCCGTGTGAGTATTTTGGTATATCCCTTTATTCCCCTCCCACCAGGTTTGAACATTTGAGCCCTGGTCATTGGTTATATGTTATCCACCCGAAGACCTGTTAACCGTATGGGTGTTGACAAGATACGGATACAGGAGATCACTCGCATTAGGCCGTGTGAGTGGAATATTATTTATCAGTATTGGATACATGCAATATCATATTGCTTCACCCCCGTACCGCAGCAGATCTGTGTATGTATGTGCCTAATTGCCTTCTTTTATTGTTTACACTTACATCCGCACGAGAGGTGAACTACAGTCAAGAATCCACCGACCTAAAGGAGAAAAAAGGACCAGAAAGAAAGAAGCACCACCATCCAGAAGCAAGACTCGAAAGGAAGTAAAAGAAACCTTGATGGGATACAACTTACACAAGGCCGTGTAAGTTTATTTATTTTTCCATCTAATCCCTGTGATCACACATTTGTACGCAAGCTCCCCATCCAAGGAGTTTTTTTTCTTTCTATGAGGGATCAATAGAGGCATAAATACCACATTGACCGTCAGTGAAAGATATTACATCCCCCTCACATTGTGCTCCCCCATCTCTTCTTTTGTTTCATAACTTTGGTAGAGAACAGGCTAATGATCCCCAGTTGAAAAATGGGTTTAGCCAGGCGGTAGAAGTTAATGGGGTCCCGGTAGAAGGAACCACAAAGGAATCCTATCCATATTTCTATATTAAGAATGATTTGTTACACCATGTGAGCCAAGAGGAGGGCCAAGAAATAGAAAAATTGTTGGTACCCAGTTCATTAGTGAGGAAGGTCCTAGAGCTAGCACACTCTCATTTGTTGGGGGTCATCTGGGCGTAGAGAAGACACAGCAAAGAATCCTAAAAAGGTTTTACTGGCCAGAGATATATAATGCAGTAAAGAGATTCTGTGCCTCTTGTCCCGAGTGTCAGTTGACAGCCCCCCGACCAAGTTTGAGGGCCCCATTGATCCCTATGTCTATTATTGAGGTCCCATTTGAGAGGATTGCCATGGATATAGTGGGTGCCTTGGAAAAATCTGCCAATGGTCATCAGTACATTCTGGTGATCCTAGACTATGCCACTCGATATCCAGAGGCACTACCTTTACGTAACACTTCCTCCAAAGCTATAGCAAAGGAATTGTTACAGGTATTTTCCCGACTCGGGATACCGAAAGAAATTTTGACAGATCAGGGTACCCCGTTTACATCTAAGCTTATGCGAGACTTATGTGTAGAGCTAAAAATACAGTCCCTAAGAACCTCTGTGTACCATCCGCAAACGGACGGACTGGTAGAACGATTTAATAAGACGTTGAAGATGATGTTGAGAAAGGTGGTCGCTAGTGATGGGAAGAACTGGGACACCTTGTTGCCTTATCTCTTGTTTGCTATCCAAGAGGTACCACAGGCCTCTACGGGGTTTTCCCCATTTGAACTCCTGTATGGGAGACACCCAAGAGGGATTCTGGATAGCCTCAAAGAAGAGTGGGAGCAATAAGCTGTGCCAGGGAAAAATGTCGTTCAATTTGTGGAAGATTTGAAAGACCGTATTGCGCATATTACCCCCATAGTCAGACAGCATCTAGAAGAGGCACAGAGGGCCCAACGGAACCTTTACAACAGATAGGCTACGGTTCGTAGCTTCCGACCAGGGGACTGAGTAATGGTCCTTGTTCCCACGGCCGAAAGCAAGCTGTTATCACATTGGCAGGGGCCATATGAGGTTCTAGAACAGGTCGGCCCGGTGAATTATAAAATTCGACAGCCAGACCGGAGGAAGGTAGAGCAGATCTATCACATAAATCTATTAAAAGCCTGGAAGGATAGAGAGGTATGTCTGTCCGTAGTAGCTAACGAATCCAGGAAAGGGGAGGAACCACTTGTTCAAATATCGGCAGAACTTACGCCTGAACAACACAGAGAAGCTGTAGATTTGGTAAAGAGGAACAGAGATGTCTTTTCCAGCGTACCAGGGAAAACTAGGATGGTTTCTCATGATATCGTCACCAAGCCTGGGGTAGTCATTAAGATAAGACCTTATAGAATCCCAGAAGCTAGAAGAGGGGCTATTCAGTCAGAGGTAAAGAAAATGCTAGATCTAGGCATAATTGAGGAGTCCCATAGTCAATGGTAAAGCCCTATTGTCTTGGTACCTAAGCCAGATGGGACAATACGGTTCTGTAACGACTTTAGAAAAGTAAACGAAGTCTCGAAGTTTGATGCCTATCCTATGCCACGGGTAGACGAGTTAATTGAGAAGTTGGCGAGGGCACGTTTTCTAACCACTTTAGATCTTACAAAGGGTTATTGGCAAATCCCCTTAATGAGGTCAGCAAAAGAGAAAACTGCCTTCTCCACCCCTGATGGTCTATTTCAGTATACTGTTTTACCCTTTGGTCTTGATGGGGCACCTGCAACCTTCCAAAGGTTGATGAATAAGTTGCTACACCCACACTCGAACTACGCCTCAGCGTACTTAGACGATATAGTAATTCATAGTCCAGATTGGGACTCACATCTAGTAAAGTTTGAAGCAGTGTTAAGAACCTTTCGGGAGGCGGGTCTTACAGCCAATCCAGCTAAATGTTCAGTTGGCCTAGCAGAGGCAAAATATATTGGCTATGTTGTGGGAAGGGGGACAGTAAAACCCCAGCTCAATAAAGTTGAGGCCATTGAGAGTTGGCCCCGTCCCCTTAAAAAGAAACAGGTTAGGACGTTTCTGGGCATTGTAGGTTACTACAGGCGATTTATACCCCATTTTGCAACCCGGGCTGCACAGCTTTCAGATCTAGTAAAGGCAAAGGCACCTGATGTTGTAAAATGGAACGGTAATGCGGAGACTGCATTTGTAGACCTACGCACAACGCTCTGTAGTCACCCAGTCTTGGTAGCCCCGGATTTTAAAAAGGAGTTTTTTTTGCAAACGGACGCCTCTGAAGTAGGTCTCGGAGCTGTACTGTCCCAGTTTGTAGGAGAAGAGGAACACCCGGTCCTCTATTTAAGTCGCAAATTGTGTCCCCGCGAACAAAGATATGCCACAGTGGAAAAAGAGTGTCTGGCCGTAAAGTGGGCAACAGACACATTGAAATATTACCTTTTAGGCAGGTCTTTTACTGTACACTCATAACAGATCACGCACCACTACAGTGGATGCACAGAAATAAAGAAAAGAACTCGAGAGTTACCCGTTGGTTCCTGTCGTTACAACCTTTTAACTTTACGATCCAACATCGGCCAGGAATACTGCACGGTAATGCTGATGCACTCTCTAGGGTGCACAGTCTCGGTGCACGGGCTGCTCCACTCAGTAACGTTACGCTGGGAAAGGGGATATGTGACAGGGTCATTGACTCCGTGTATGTGAATAGGAGATGGCAGTATGCATGCTATCCAGTAAACGAGGGGTTAACTCAGCTTGTCAAGCAGACCACAGGTGATTTGAATTAAGCTCCATCACCTGCTTTAAAAACAGGAAGAGGAAATACCTCTGGGGCGGCAGTCTCTCTCTCTGAGGCATAGAGGGAAGACAGAGATGTGTTAAGACAGACACAAGCTGCCCAAAGCGATCCTGTCCCAAGAGGGAAGAATAAAGCTCCCAGGTAAGGAGCCAACTGCGTTTGCTGTACTTTATTGGGCTGGAATAGGTTAGCTAGCCAGCCAGATAGTTAGCCTGCACTTTTGTTTAGCTAGTACCCCGACCGGGGTTAGGATTTTGTTTCGTTTCAATTTTAAAGGGACAGTGTACCCATTGTTTAGTTACCGTTTTTGGACAAATAAACCCATCAGCATTATTTCACCGGAAAAGACGTGTTGTCTCCTCACTTACCACGACCATCCTGCCACAACACACACACACTTCACTATACATACACACAATCCACTGCTGGATGAAGTATCCACAATTATCACCCAGGTACTGTGGGTTACAGCCTCTTCTCCACGTTGCTCAAACACATTTTCGGATTTCATCCCATCTGAGTTTTGATCATCTTCTTGGTCTTTTGATAACCCCTGGTATCCAGTTGAGAACTATATTTGTCCAACAATGGTCATTTCTTCTTGCGATGTTTCCGACCCATCGCCATTTCAATTTTTTCATCCTTGGGATGATGTCAGACTTTTATTCGGTTTACAACACCTTTATTCTCCCTGTCTCTTCGGGTACTACCCAGCATACATCTCTTCATACTGCTTACGGTTGTCTAAAGCAGTGCTTTCCAACCTTTTTGTTCATTGTGAACCCTCTGCTAGAAAATGTGTTGCACAAACTCCTAATTAATCTAATTGCCCACGCATTAGACTATTGCTAAGAAAACCGCCAGATCCCAGGCAGTATCGTCTCCTGAGCTCGTGGTAGGGAACACGCTTAAGGCCTCAAATTGTCCCTTAGTGTGTGAAGGCAACATGTATAGCTGTCAATTATTGCGAGAGCTTCCAAAGTAACACACCACAATACTTTGCTGCTGTGGATGCAAAGCATTGTGGGAAATAACTATGAAAGCTTGTGCTGTAATTGACATCTCTACCACCTATTAAGGTCAGTCTCCACACCAGCTCAGGAACCTACTATACTGACTGGGATCCATCTGCCCTTGCATTTTTTTTTTGCGCAGACCCCTTGGACACTGGTCTAAAGCTTCTGAATTGTTGGCTAAGGTAGAGCTAGTTCTATTCCATTTTTCTTCTACATCCTCTGTGGCAGCCAAATACTAATGGGATAGCTCCTCCTCATAGCTGGTAGGACAAGCATTTCTTGTGACCACTATATGAGGGGACGTTATCCACCTCAGGTCAGTTATTCCTGTCCTACCTCGGCTGAAGAAAGGCCGTCAGGCAGGTTTCCTGCCAACTTTATTTTTTCATGTATACTTTTTCTGAGTGATGCATATTTGTCACCCTCACGTAGGAATTGATTTCCCCTACAGTTCCCCCAGCTAACCTCAAGAACGGCCACTTTCACGCTGCTCGTGTAATGGCCAGCCGCATACAGCACTGTTTCTTCGCTGCTAGTCATCTTCCCCCTGAGGCCACGAGAGCCATTTCTGTGGAGCAGAGGTGCGGGACATCACAACGCAGTGCTTCGGTGCCGACAGATGACATCCTGACGGTCTTGCTAAGATTCATATTTAGGCCCACTTTACTTTGCCAATTTCACTCATTTGTTACAGGAGGTCTTCTAGACAAAAATGTGTGCAATGTGCTACCCTTTTGAGGGCACTTTAGTGTATATAATATAGTCTACAACTGCGCTAAAGGTTGAGCAGGGGAGACAGACAGGCCTGGTGTCCAAAATCAGGGGGGGAAGCTTGAACCTTTCTACACTGAGGCTCTGATGTTACATTTATTATTTTTATTTTAATACACAAAGCTGGTAGTTTCTACTATTTTAAAATTAATTTCTCTAAGTTAGTTTGTAGTCCGGTGATAAAAAAATATATATTTTGATGGCTAATGCTCATTCAAATAGAAAAATGAGGGGAACGCAGATCAGAAACACAACAACGGTAAACAAATAGGTATAAAGCACTGTAAATAGTGGTGACTGAGAGTCAGAGATAATTGAACTACTGAAAATACTCACATGGGCCTGTGTGAGCAAAGACCTCTCGGTGCTTAACTCTGTAGAAAGTCTTCTCCTGGAATCACACACACCTTCCTCTTGATTGCTGGTAGGCACACGTGTCCTCAGGATGTTAAGATGCCCTGGAGTAGAAGAAAGAAACCAAAGGTGGGTATCAATACATATACAATGATAAAAACTGATGAGGGGATAATGAATAATCTCCAAGGAGATCATAAATATATATAAACATATACTCACACAGGCCAGTGTGAATTAAAACCCATAAGGGTTCAGCTTTAAGGAGAATTGATTTCCTGGAACTGCTCGTCTTTGTTCTAACAGCTATGCTGTATACAGGTCCTCAATGTCTCCACGGATCCCCCCGGAATAGATGGAGAGTCCAAATGAAGTGAATAATGATTTAATGTTAAAAATGGTAAAAAATAAAACTTTACAACACATACAGTGATTCGGCGGGTGTGGACAGGCTGTGGAGGTGTTCTCCTCGTTGGCAGCTCCTTCTCTCCGGTGTCTGCAGCAGGCAGGAGCATTGGAACGCATGATGGTGTCTGGAACGCACCCCTCACTTCCTGACTATGGAAGCCTCCTATGGACAAAAAATGTCAACAGCTACAGGATCGAGCAACGTGTTTCGCTTGCGTCATCAAGCTTCCTCAGGCTCTGGAATATATCAGGATTTGTTAAAGTAGTTTAGGGTTTGCTGTTTCTTGGCAGTATCTGTTAAAAAGGATATCTCCCTCGAAGGGTGTTTGAGCAGCAGAAGAGGGATCCCTAGGTGTACATTTCCACGAAGAAGGAAACACAGGGGTTCCCTTAAATTGGTAATATTTTTCCATTTACATTTTCATTCACTTTATCAAAGGTGAGCAGTTTAATTTATAGAGAACGCCCGGTTACCCTTTGTGCACTAACGCTGATTCAAGAAAGTGTCTTATTCAAGATGGTGTCACAACAGAAGCTGAAACTTTTGGTTCCGTTTATACATGGAGTGATAAACCATGAAATTACACTTGCGTATATGAAGCGGTGCTCGGCACAATGTGAGAAGTTATTGCAGGAAGCTAGAGGTTTCAGAGTAGAGGTGTGCACTCTGTGGGTGTTGTATAGCTAGGCAGACAAAAGGAGGTGTATAAGAATAAATCGTGAGGTTTGATGTCATTATTGTGTAGGTTTAATGGAGGGGTGAGCAAACTTTTTATGCCGAGGCCCCCTTTTCATCCATGAAATGTCTCGGGCCCCCCCTGCCAGATGTAATCAATCACATAAAAAAACAAAACCTTTATTAAACGATATAAAATGTAAATACAAATACATCTCAGACCTGTTATAGCGCGGTCCTCGGGAGCCACCCGATCCGACCGTGCTATAACCGGGGTCGCGCTAATTTTACAAAAAAATGGCAGCCGCGCACCCGATCGGGAGGATGTGTGAAGAGGTGGAGTGAGGCACCCACAGCCACCGTACTTCCCCCAGTATTCCCCTTGCACTTCCCCCAGCAGCCTCACTTCTACCAGCACCAATTTCCCCCCCCCCCCCTGATCCCCACACCCCAGCCCGGCATTGACCCACTCGGCACCGATCCTCCCTGCCAGCAGCCCCACACCCCAGTCCGGTACTGATCACCCCAGCACCGCACCAATCACCCCCCAGCCCTGATTCCCGCAGGCACCATGATGCCCCAGCAGCTGACACCGGGGGTAGGCTGGGACTGGGAGTGTACAGAGTGCTGTGAGTGTGTGCAGAGTGCTGTGAGTGTGTGCAGAGTGCTGTGAGTGTGCGCAGTGTGCTGTGAGTGTGCGCAGAGTGCAGTGAGTGTAGTGTGCAGAGTGCTGTGAGTGCAGTGTGCAGAGTGTGCACAGAGTGCTGTGAGAGTGCACAGTGTGCTGTGAGTGTGTGCAGTGCTGTGAGTGTGTGCAGTGAGTGTGGGCAGTGTGCTGTGAGTGTGTGCAGTGTGTGAAAAAAAAACACATACACTCAATCACAACACACACTCAATCACAACCAACACAGGAACAACACACACACTCAATCACACCACACACACAGACAAACACAACACACAATCATAAGTCACAGACTTTCAACTGGGGGGAGGAAGTACTACTGTAAGCCTGCTCCTGTCCTGTCCTGTTCCTGTCCCCCATGCTGCTCAAAACTTGTACGGGTAACACAGGAGGAGTAGGGGATGGATGTCTGTGTGCTGGGAAGGAAAGCCCAGCAGCAAGGCCCCGCCCACTCTTATAGAGACACAGAGCAGAGCCGCCCGTGCACAGCTCTGCCCACCCCCAGGTTTCCCCGCACGCATCCCGCGCCCCCCCTAAATAATCTTGCGCCCCCCAGTTTGCGCACCGCTGGTTTAATGTATTCTATGTGGGATAATGTGACATAAAACCCCTATCGTTGTTCAAACTTGTGTCCGGTGTGTTAAATTGTTTGTATGAGCTTTTATTCCCATGGTTTTCTATATCTGCTCTGATAATTTCCTTCAGAATTTGTTTTTCCAGTTTTTTTTTTTCAAGAGAAATCCCACTCCAAATGTGTAAACATGTGAGTTGTCCTGGAACAGGTTTGTGTTTTCTCTGTCTTCAGGCTGCCAGCACTCCTCAGCCTAGCTGTGCAACAATGTTGCGACCCCTTGTGGGTTTCTTGGCTTCAGCCAGTTGCCTTGGTAACCCCCCTGCCTTTTTACCAGGATGGACTGCTCCCCCATCCCTTGTCAGGTGGTATTGTCCCAGTTAATTTCCCATCAGCCCAGACCAGCATGCTTTCTTTTAATACCAGCAGCCATCTTGAGCAGTCATCTCTCCTATTCTGGTAAAGTTACTAATTTTTACCTATCCCTTTATCTTGCCCACTTGCCCACTTCCCTCATAGTGCCTCCTCCCCTCCATTGCCCTCAAGTCCCAGTGTTCCATCAGTACTTTCCCCCACTTTTATTTGTATTTTGTTGCCCCAAATAAACTCCAGCAAGTAAGAAGGTTTCCTTGCTTGATATATGGGATTGAGTTACCCTGCCTGTCCCCTACACATCTATCAGGGTGTGCTTGGTCCAGAACATGAGTGTTTCACTTCAGTTAGCTTCTCCCACTTTGTAATGTCACCATATCGAGTATGACCTGGTCTGTTTTGCACATGCAAATAGTCTTCTCTTTTCCCTGATTGATCCTCTGGCAGAAGAGTAAAGATAAGGGGAACACTAGATTGACATACTTTGCTTTTTTTCATACCTACGTACTCTTCCCATCAGGAGTCCTCTAGTTTGGGAAGTCTTCTCCGATGTCTTGGCTTTTTCAAGAAATAAGATTAGGAAAAGTTATTTTTTCAATAGCTTTGCCCATCGCCATTTTGTTTCCCAAGATGGGACGCTGTCTGATGACCTTAATGGAGAGGCCTCCCCGCTGCCCAACCCATGGGTAATTCTGCTCAGGGAAACCTTGTAGTTCATGCAAGGAGGAAGCACATGGTTTAGGGTATTGCTGCTTTGATAGACTACACAATGTATTTTGAAAGTGTGCAACTGTTGGATTGCATATTTGGGGAAACCGTTTGCATACCAATTGCTCTAAGCCCGGAAACCATTTTAATTTTTTGCGTTTTTTGACCTTAATGGAGAGGGCTCCCCGCTGCCCAACCCATGGGTAATTCTGCTCAGGGAAACCTTGTAGTTCATGCAAGGAGGAAGCACATGGTTTAGGGTATTGCTGCTTTGATAGACTACACAATGTATTTTGAAAGTGTGCAACTGTTGCATTGCATATTTGGGGAAACCGTTTGCATACCAATTGCTCTAAGCCCGGAAACCATTTTAATTTTTTGCGTTTTTTCAGATTGTGGTCCCTCGTGGAAATGATGGGTTCGGCTTCACAATTTGCGCTGATTCTCCAGTGCGTGTTCAAGCTGTGGATTCAGGTACGTGAATAAATTTACTGCACTTTTTTTTTTAATGCACTTTTTTTTAATGCACTAAAAACCATTAAGCCAAACAGAACAATGTGTACTCTAAGATATCCTTAACGCCCCACTCATAACAATATACTAACACTAAAAACCAAGGCTGGACTTATGAATGATATGGAAAATAGCTGAAGCGCTCAAATGCAGGTATATCTCAAAATGATAATAAGCCAGACCACTGTACCAGGGTACTAACAATTGATATAGTACCTATTGTGTCATATAATGGGTACTATCCTCCTGAAGACAGGTGGTGTGTGGTGCAACCCACTCACCATATGTCTCATTGGCAGGTTCCCCTGAAAAATATGCAAATACTCACATCCTGGTAGGGCAGGCAGGCAGGCTGTGCAGCTACTCAATGCAATACAGGGAAAAGGGAGACCAAAAAGCGCACCAGCACAAACGGAGCAGGAAGAAACCAGAACAAAAAAATGATTAAAAGGGCACTTTAATGTGGCAAAAGACCCATCCAATGCATTTCGAACGTCGCAGCGTTCTTTTTCAAGGATAAAACACAATGTGATAACATCCATTATATACCCTCTTACCTGTGGGCCATTTCGCGCCAAAAATCAGAACCTGATGACGTCATAACAGAGCGACTCAGTGCCGATCTAAGGGCAAAAGGAAGTACCAAAGGCAGTGTGGCCATTTTGGATGTGGGCAAACATAGGAACACAATAACAAAGCTTTATTGACCATTCCAGCAGAACAAAATACATTGCTGCTAACTGGACAAGCATATTTAAACGAAATAAAGCTATATTAAACTAAACTAATGCTTAATAAAGGGTACTATTATATCAAGGAAAAACATGAACAAGGTGGATTAAAAAACTAGCTGTGTTGCAACTAAGTTATATACAAAAAAAAAAAAAAAAAAAAAGTTAAAAATAAAAACCTCTAGACATGATTAAAAAAATGTGCAAGAAAAGTAAATTTAAAGACATATTACACATACATACTGCATAACACAGATTGTGTACCTAAATCATAAGAACCAGGGAAATACAACCATTATAAAATATGAAGTATTATCCACAAGATACATCAAAGAACAATTTAAGCTTACATATTAGCATAATATTTGCATGATAAGGCATAGGTTCAAAGGGTATAACGACAAGAATATAATGTCCAATATAATGACAATTGTCTTATTTGATCTGTAATCTGTATTACCAACTAATTACACCATAATACGTCTATCACAAAAATGTTTACAAAAAATGTGTTAGTTGCCAGTCAATGTTCAAGCCCATAGGGAAGCGCGTTTGGAGAGTGAAGATCCAATACGCCTCCCTACGGTCCAGAAGGTTGATATGATCACCTCCTCTAGATTTAGAAATAACTGATTCAATCCCCAAAAAGGAAAAATTATTAATTCCTCCCTGACCACATTCAGTGAAATGTTTTGAGACTGGATGATTAGTGTCTCTCAATTTTATGAGCCTTAAATGCTCTAACATCCTGACCTTAAGGGCTCTAGTCGTCCTCCCCACATACCTCTTGCTACAACCACATGTTATTAGATAAATCACAAATTGACTTTTACAATTTATAAAACTGTTAATCTTAAATTCCTTATTTGGTAATATATTCACACCATGTGGCGGTGGCAAGGCAAACTGGAAAAAACTTTTGGCAGGCTTCATGTGTTTACATGCACTACAAGAGCCACATTTGAAGGAACCCCTAGTGATAAAAGTTTTTTTGAGACCAGAAGATTTGAGTTCACTTGGTGAAACATGAGATCCAATTGTTCTCGCTCTACGATATACAAAAGTAGGACCAGAATCCACATATTTTTTAAGGACAGGGTCCATGGATAAGACATTCCAATGTTTTGAAATTATAGAGTTTACTTTTCCACTTTGTTTACTAAATTGTGAAATAAAAAGAGGACATTTGTTTTTTGATTCTGTCAGTCCATGTGAGTCCTGTTTAATACCAATTGTCTTAACATTGTTAACAAGGCGAGAATCTCCAATTGGATGTGTGGGCAACAATGATGCTCTCTCTGTACTGTATGTAATGCATTTTCAAATGCAATTGCTAAATGTGATTTGGGGTATCCCCTTTCCAAAAATCTCCTTGTAAGCTCCTCAGACTGAGAAAGGAAACCACTCATAGTGGAACAATTCCTTCTCAGTCTGAGGAACTGTCCCCTTGGTATGGCCTTTATGACATGGGATGGGTGGCAGCTGTCCGCCCTAAGAAAGGTGTTCCTGGCATTTTGCTTCCTATAAACATCCGTTTGGATTTTTTTGTCTATGTCTACAAATAATTGTATTTTATTCCGGTATCTATTGCTTTACATACATTTAATGATTTTTGTACCCTGCAAGATATGAATGATCTTTTATCTGAACAGACGGTTGATGATGTTAATATTCCTACATTTTCTGAATGGAATTCAGGCCTAAAAAGGAGTTCTGTGTTCTACCCCACTCATGTCAAGGGTCAATTTCTGACTATGTTTGAAAATCTGGTTATAAGAGACCTTCGTCTTCTAGCTCAGGGATTTTCCCTATCCTATATAGATCATGACAATTTGAATCAAAGTGAGCGTTTAGCTTTAAAATCTTTGAAAAATAATTCTGCATTGGTCATTAAGAGTGCGGACAAGGGGGGTGCGGTGGTGGTGCAGGGCAGAGACGGTTACATCAGGGAGGCATTACGCCAACTGGATGATGGCCGGTCCTATCGTGTACTATCCGCCGACCCCACACCGCAATTCTTGGAGTTCCTTGTAGAACTGGTTGACTCAGGTGTTATTATGGAAGTTCTGTCGAAGGACGAGGTTAAATTCATTATTCCATCTCATCCCATTATTCCTATCTTCCACCATCTCCCAAAGATCCACAAGACATTGGTCGACCCTCCAGGTCGTCCCATTGTCTCTAGTATTGGATCTTTGGGAGATGGTCTGTCAAGATATGTTAATGGTTTTCTTCAGCCATTTGTTAGGAAATTGCCCTCATTTATACGGGACTCTGGTGATCTTCTTGATCAGATCAAAAATGTTAAATGGGGTAATGATTACCTGTGGGTAACACTTGATGTTACCTCTCTGTATTCTGTTATACAACATGACCATGGTTTGGCAGCGGTCCGCCAATTTATTGAGATACCAGAAATATCAATCTTTCAATCGGCTTTTATTTTGGACGCTATACACTTTTTACTCACGCACAACTTTTTCACATTTAATGGTAAGTTTTATTTGCAACTTATTGGCACTGCTATGGGTACAAGTTTTGCTCCTTCTTTTGCGAACTTACTTATGGGATGGTGGGAAGCACTTTTTATTTATTCGAGCACTAATTTATTTCGTCACAATATTGTTTTTTATAAAAGATTTGTGGACGACCTAATTATTATTTGGAGGGGGGATGTCACTACACTTCACACTTTTGTATCTTATCTTAATAATAATCTTTATAATCTAAGATTTACATTAAATTTTCATTTCCATCACATTGAATTTCTGGATCTACGATTATTTGTAGACATAGACAAAAAAATCCAAACGGATGTTTATAGGAAGCAAAATGCCAGGAACACCTTTCTTAGGGCGGACAGCTGCCACCCATCCCATGTCATAAAGGCCATACCAAGGGGACAGTTCCTCAGACTGAGAAGGAATTGTTCCACTATGAGTGGTTTCCTTTCTCAGTCTGAGGAGCTTACAAGGAGATTTTTGGAAAGGGGATACCCCAAATCACATTTAGCAATTGCATTTGAAAATGCATTACATACAGTACAGAGAGAGCATCATTGTTGCCCACACATCCAATTGGAGATTCTCGCCTTGTTAACAATGTTAAGACAATTGGTATTAAACAGGACTCACATGGACTGACAGAATCAAAAAACAAATGTCCTCTTTTTATTTCACAATTTAGTAAACAAAGTGGAAAAGTAAACTCTATAATTTCAAAACATTGGAATGTCTTATCCATGGACCCTGTCCTTAAAAAATATGTGGATTCTGGTCCTACTTTTGTATATCGTAGAGCGAGAACAATTGGATCTCATGTTTCACCAAGTGAACTCAAATCTTCTGGTCTCAAAAAAACTTTTATCACTAGGGGTTCCTTCAAATGTGGCTCTTGTAGTGCATGTAAACACATGAAGCCTGCCAAAAGTTTTTTCCAGTTTGCCTTGCCACCGCCACATGGTGTGAATATATTACCAAATAAGGAATTTAAGATTAACAGTTTTATAAATTGTAAAAGTCAATTTGTGATTTATCTAATAACATGTGGTTGTGGCAAGAGGTATGTGGGGAGGACGACTAGAGCCCTTAAGGTCAGGATGTTAGAGCATTTAAGGCTCATAAAATTGAGAGACACTAATCATCCAGTCTCAAAACATTTCACTGAATGTGGTCAGGGAGGAATTAATAATTTTTCCTTTTTGGGGATTGAATCAGTTATTTCTAAATCTAGAGGAGGTGATCATATCAACCTTCTGGACCGTAGGGAGGCGTATTGGATCTTCACTCTCCAAACGCGCTTCCCTATGGGCTTGAACATTGACTGGCAACTAACACATTTTTTGTAAACATTTTTGTGATAGACGTATTATGGTGTAATTAGTTGGTAATACAGATTACAGATCAAATAAGACAATTGTCATTATATTGGACATTATATTCTTGTCGTTATACCCTTTGAACCTATGCCTTATCATGCAAATATTATGCTAATATGTAAGCTTAAATTGTTCTTTGATGTATCTTGTGGATAATACTTCATATTTTATAATGGTTGTATTTCCCTGGTTCTTATGATTTAGGTACACAATCTGTGTTATGCAGTATGTATGTGTAATATGTCTTTAAATTTACTTTTCTTGCACATTTTTTTAATCATGTCTAGAGGTTTTTTTTTTTTTTTTTTTTTTGTATATAACTTAGTTGCAACACAGCTAGTTTTTTAATCCACCTTGTTCATGTTTTTCCTTGATATAATAGTACCCTTTATTAAGCATTAGTTTAGTTTAATATAGCTTTATTTCGTTTAAATATGCTTGTCCAGTTAGCAGCAATGTATTTTGTTCTGCTGGAATGGTCAATAAAGCTTTGTTATTGTGTTCCTATGTTTGCCCACATCCAAAATGGCCACACTGCCTTTGGTACTTCCTTTTGCCCTTAGATCGGCACTGAGTCGCTCTGTTATGACGTCATCAGGTTCTGATTTTTGGCGCGAAATGGCCCACAGGTAAGAGGGTATATAATGGATGTTATCACATTGTGTTTTATCCTTGAAAAAGAACGCTGCGACGTTCGAAATGCATTGGATGGGTCTTTTGCCACATTAAAGTGCCCTTTTAATCATTTTTTTGTTCTGGTTTCTTCCTGCTCCGTTTGTGCTGGTGCGCTTTTTGGTCTCCCTTTTCCCTGGACTTATGAATGAAACTGACTCACTAAAAAAAAATCCCCAATTTCTTTTTTCGCTGGTGCCCTGGTTGATGACCTCAATTTACAACGATTGTGGTACCAGCTGGGTGTAGTGTCCGACGCCTCATCTAAGGACCCTAAAACATCTCTCACACAGCACACTCGTAGAGATGAATAGAAAAAAAATATTTAAAAAAATATATATATATTATCTCTAGAACTGCTCTGTTTAGCATTTAGGGGCCTGAGATGAGGTGTTGGACACTATACAGATTATCTAGTTGTTGGGCGAGTGAAGCCAGTGACCAGCAAGTGTTCCTCGTGGAGAAAACACCCCATACAGCGAGGTTAGGGGGAGGAACGCTGTGAGCCCGACGGAGTCTGTAACTACGTATATCAATACTGCTAATAATCCCTCATATGCTTAATAATTCTTCACGAGATGCTGCGAACTCAGGCCACCAACTTTCCTACACCCATCCCCCACTAAAGCTGCGGACCAAGCAATATGCTGCATGTGTGTTTTAATAAACCTGTTCTGTACTGTGAGAAAATACTTTTGTATTATAATGTAAAAAGCCTTTTTGTTTCTATAGCAACAATTTACAAAGTCACACTGGCTGCAGAATACTCCTGCAGCCATTTAGTGATCACAGGAGAACGGATCAATCGACAACTTAACAAATTACTTATCATTGTGTGGATTGTATTGATGCACATATTAAAGGGGAAACAAATAATAATTTAAAAATAAAACAGCAGCTTGGACTGCTGCTTTAAAAGATTTAAATGTGTAACTTCTGTCTTCGTTTTATGATCCTGTTTTCGCTGGCAATATAAACGATGGCTGGGCATGTGTAGTATACGTAGTTTGTAAACAAAGGTTAACAATGCATTGCATATAAGAATGTTGCAGTTCTTTCTGACAATGAAGGAGTTTATTAACATCCTCCCCACTAGCACAGAAGATCTGTCTTCGTTGAGGTGCAATCCATCCCTTCTATAAAGATAGCGACTCCCAGGGCTCTAAAAAACACAAACCCTTCTTTGTACATAACTCTTAGCCATGCAGTAACCTCCCTAAACCCCAACTAGTAGTATTTCTGAAAACCCTCCATCTTTAACTTTGTAGTTGATGCCACCGTGTACCAAGAATGCCAGGTCATTCCCAGCCCCTTCCAACAATCTGTCTACCTGATCCGCAATGTGCGAGACCCGAACACCCGAGAGACAACGAACTGTTCGGTTCATGCAGTCACAGCCACAGATTGCCCTATCTACCTTTCTATTAATGGAGTCTCCTCCCACAACCTTTCTTGTTCTCTTACTATCCTGAGTCCCCTCTATGCTGGAAGAACTATTCCCTTGGCTGTTTGAGGAATCAGTCTCCCCCAGCCTTACCATTCCTGCTTTGACACCCCCAATATCTTAACTCAATCTGACAAATCTATTGGGATGGGTCAGCTCAGAACTGTACTGCCAACCCCTTCTGCTGCCCAGCTACCTACCTGGTCCTGGCTCATGAGGACCAGGTAGGTCCTCATTCTGGTACCCAACTTCCTGGTCCTCACTCACCACTCCACCCTCTGCACCACTAGTCCCAGCCAGGGCCTGCTCAGTGAGCAATATTCTTTCAAGATTGTCATGGTCCCTCAGTGTTGCAAGTTGCCTTATCAGACCACCTGCTCGCATTTCCCACAGAGGTATGCTCCCTGGAACAGCTGCTCTAAGTGCGCATATATGTGGCTGTAAGGAATCCACTACTGGCTTTGACTATTGCCGTGCAGACCTGTGCAGTTGCAAGCTTCCTCTGGCAATCTATGGCACAGGTGCTGCCTCTCATTGCAGCTTCTGCCCTGTGCTACTTCATTGGAGGAATTCTCACACACCCTCCTCCTGTGATTGGATCTCCGCCCTTTATATTCTAGGCGTTGGCTCTGAACCAGGGCCGAGCATAACTATTCATATCTCTATGTTACTGACTCTGCCACAAACCACCCCAGGCCTCTCTCCTAGCGTTCTTACCTTCCAAGTTCCTGAGTATCCAGAGGCCTGGTCCTGGACGTCTGTGCTGAAGCGTTGTTGCCAGCACTGGCCTGCTGCTATCTCCTTGCAGTGGCCTACCCCGGACGTCTGTGCTGAAGCGTTGATGCCAGCACTGGTAACTGCTGCATTCCCTCCTAGCAGTAGCTACCCTTCCTGTCCTGTGGCCTGCCGCTATTCTCCTGTAGTGGCCTATCCTGGACGTCTGTGCTGAAGCGTTGATGCCAGCACTGGTACTGCTGCATTCCCTCCTAGCAGTAGCTACCCTTCCTTTCCTGCGGCCTGCTGCTATCTCCTTGCAGTGGCCTGCCCTGGACGTCTGTGCTGAAGCGTTGATGCCAGCACTGGCCTGCTGCTATTCTCCTGCAGTGGCCTACCCGGGACGTCTGTGCTGAAGCGTGTTGCCAGCACCGGTACCTGCTGCATTCCCTCCTAGCAGTGGCTACCCTTCCTTTCCTGCGGCTTGCTGCGATCCTCTTGCAGTGACCTGCCTTGGACTTCTGCGCTGAAGCGTTGGTTCTTCCCGACGCTGCCCTGCGGTGAACTTCGGCCAGCCTGCTGTCTCCTCCTGCTGAGATCGGCGTCATGGGCCGAGGCCGCTCCTCGCGCAGAAGCCACCCCCGCGCTCACGCTCCTAAGCTGAAGCGGGGCACTCCTGATTTCCTGTTGCCGAACTCCTGCTTCATTAACGACGATGCTGCCTTCTCCAATCCTGACCCTGCGATGTACGACTATGAACTGCGCACTCCGGATCAGTCTGCGTGGACTCAGGTCGGTGATTATATAACCCCACCTCAGCCCCGCGGTCCGGTCCCGGTTTGTGGCGAGCATCGGCGTAACAGTATGCTCGGCCCATTAAAACCGGACCGCGCCGTGGCGGGGGATGGCAATTTACCAACTGAAGTTATGTCCCGGCCTGCGTATCAGTCCCACTATGAAGGCCAGTATTTGTGTGAAGTAATACCCCTGATGGATGAAATGTTTACCTATGAAGGTTTAACCCCTTTGCAAAGACAATGCCGTTGTGATCTCTTTATTAAGGCTTACTGTATCCTGAACTTAAAACAGTCTCTAGCCGAATGTATTCGCTCCCTTGTGGGGTTACCTCTCTCTCCTAAGAATGGTCAAACCATTTCTCTGTCGCTGCCCGCTAAGGAAGAAGCTGCCACGCTCCCTAATCCTGAGTTAACCTCCCTAAATTCTGTCCCTGAGGTTATTTCGGTCTTAACCCCTGCTAGTCAGGCTTATGCGTTCCCCACTGTAAATCCCTGCAGTACCCAGGTCAGTGTGTCTTCCCTAGCACCAGAGAATTAATCCTGTTTGCCCTCTTTTCCTAAACCAAAAATTCTAAGCTCTGTTTCCGAGGTTTTTTCTGTATTAACCCCTGCTAGTCTGCTCTGTGAGGTTCCTACTGTTAACCCTAGTATTCCGCAGTCTAATGATAGGTCCCTAGGGCAAGAGGCAGAACCCCCTTTGACCCCACTCTCGGAGACTAGCTTCTATTTCTCTGATTCTCAGGTACAGAGTAATTTAACCCTTGGGGTTTTTCCTATGTTAACCCCTGCAGGTCAGCCCTGTGAACCTTCCTTGGTAGATCCCTTTAGTTCGTCAGTCAGGGACACCTCCTTAGCCTCAGAGGATCAACCCCTTTTGTCCTCTGACTCAGCTAAAATTCTCGGGGCTATGCCCCCTGAACTTTCGGCAATAATACTGGCTCCAGTAAAAAGTATTCTGGAGCCGTTTGTTTCTCTAAACCTGTTCGCAGAATCCCTACTCCTAGGTATTTCACTCACCCCGTCTGCCACTCAGAGAGCTGAGACCCCTGCTTCTGAGCATAGACCCCTTTTCGTGGAATCTGTTGTCGTTTCTGAAGTCCCAGACACTCTTTCCCAAATACCCACTTCAGAGGCCAGTACAGTCGTGGTTGCCCCACTTGCACTGTCTGAGTTCTCCTTTTCTCAAATCCTAGGGTTTAAAGCGTACAGTACATATTATGCTCCTTTCCAAGTGACCCCTTCTGAGATCAGCGTATCTGCTGTTGCTCCCTCAGTACCATTAAAGTTAGGGCCCTTCTTTTTGAAGGATCAGGCTTTCAAGTTTGAGACTCCCTTTATCCCTGACTTTGTAAATCTGCAGTCCCTTCTCACTGTATTTAAAAGTTCTCCAGCAGCCGCTGAGTTAAGCTTTGCCGCTGCCAAATCTTCTGTTATAGAAGCAACCTTGCCTAGCTTACTTCTGTCTGTCCTATCTGTGATGCCTATCACCTTTACTAAAATTTCTGTTTTGCAAGGTATTTCTCCTATTAAATCTGTGATACCTGCAATTCCTTTTATCAGTTCCAAAACCCCTGTCACTAAGTCTCCCATGGAGTCTGATGCCCTCACTAGGGATTCTCAGGGACCCAATTCTGTAACAAGCAAGATGTCTCTTGTGTCTGTTGGAGAGTTTACCCCAGTTTCTCTCACGGATCATGCCACAGCCTCCGGGATGATCAAAAATGACTTTAAGTCTGGGATGCCCATTCCTGCAATAATACTGTTTCACGCTGATTCGCCCACAGTATTCGGGGTATCCACTACTGACTGTATGTCTACTACCACGAACTCAGGGGTATCGCATTTGGAACTTTCCCTTTTTTCAGAAGATACCGTCTTTAAAATGGACTTATATTTCTCTGTGTCTTCCACAATACTTGGGGTACTTGCTATTGACTGTCCTGTCCCAAGACTAGGGTTACCTCTCAAAAAGGTGCCTGGAGCTACCGATGTTAAAAACCCTATGTTTAAAACAGTAACAATTTGCATTGCTTCTCCCACAATATCATGTGAGACCTGGGTACCTGGGACCTCCACTCCAAAGCCAAGCTCTAGTTCTCTGTCTTCTTTCTCTGTGTTGGAGGCACCCAGCTTTAACCCAAAGACTTTTTTCCCTAAGGTCGATGCACCGCTTAAACGCCTGCCTTGTTTTTTGGATAAAATCTGTTTTCTCACCTTTCAAACAGACTCCTTACTCGCAGGTCTCTGTGCGGTGCCCAAAGTGCCCGTTCTGTATGGCAATTGGCCTCTCCCTAAGACGAAGACACCCTTACTGGACCTCGTCGCTTTACCTGAAGCGTCCGTTCCTGTTCTCTATGGGTCCACTATGGGTATAGACATGCTTATTATGTCCTTCGCCAAGGCCACAATTTCGGATTTGATTCTCTCTAAAGATCACAAACCAAAGGAAGCGGATCCTTCTTCAACTGCCAGTACCATGAGTTGCATACACACTGCTACAGACTCTCGCAAATTGCTTGGGATAGCAACCCTGCTTGGTATCAAAAGTACCGCTGCAATAGTGTGTAGTGAACCCTCCCGCCCCATTCCCTTGCTAACAACCACCCGGAATTCCTTGGAAGCTAAAGACTCTCGCAACTTCCTCCGTGCTGATTTCACCAAAGACATTGCCTTCTCTGAAGGTCCCTCTGCAATTTTTGTCCAACAATCTGTGTCCTGTGTCCCATACTCTTGGACTATTACTATGCACCGGACACCTGGCTACTGTCCTTCTGATGTTCCCATTCCGGAGCCCTCAGGTCCCATTGTCCATGTACCAAGAACTGCAGTACCACCGCTGTCTTTCATGGCACTCGCCAATGTACATCTGGATTGTGGACCTAATTCTCGCCGGAGACACTTCAGGAACAACTCAATGTCTCCCAGACCTATGAATGGTCCTGTTCACCCAGGCTTCTCACCCAGTGGTGGGGGTACTGTAAGGAATCCCAACAAACTATGGGCTTTCAACGCCACCTCTCGCCTAAGGAGGTTTAGGAACAATTCCATGTCCCCCAAATCTGTGATGGATCTTGTTCGTTCGGAGGTCTCACCTGAAGGGGGGGGTACTGTAAGGAATCCACTACTGGCTTTGACTATTGCCGTGCAGACCTGTGCAGTTGCAAGCTTCCTCTGGCAATCTATGGCACAGGTGCTGCCTCTCATTGCAGCTTCTGCCCTGTGCTACTTCATTGGAGGAATTCTCACACACCCTCCTCCTGTGATTGGATCTCCGCCCTTTATATTCTAGGCGTTGGCTCTGAACCAGGGCCGAGCATAACTATTCATATCTCTATGTTACTGACTCTGCCACAAACCACCCCAGGCCTCTCTCCTAGCGTTCTTACCTTCCAAGTTCCTGAGTATCCAGAGGCCTGGTCCTGGACGTCTGTGCTGAAGCGTTGTTGCCAGCACTGGCCTGCTGCTATCTCCTTGCAGTGGCCTACCCCGGACGTCTGTGCTGAAGCGTTGATGCCAGCACTGGTAACTGCTGCATTCCCTCCTAGCAGTAGCTACCCTTCCTGTCCTGTGGCCTGCCGCTATTCTCCTGTAGTGGCCTATCCTGGACGTCTGTGCTGAAGCGTTGATGCCAGCACTGGTACTGCTGCATTCCCTCCTAGCAGTAGCTACCCTTCCTTTCCTGCGGCCTGCTGCTATCTCCTTGCAGTGGCCTGCCCTGGACGTCTGTGCTGAAGCGTTGATGCCAGCACTGGCCTGCTGCTATTCTCCTGCAGTGGCCTACCCGGGACGTCTGTGCTGAAGCGTGTTGCCAGCACCGGTACCTGCTGCATTCCCTCCTAGCAGTGGCTACCCTTCCTTTCCTGCGGCTTGCTGCGATCCTCTTGCAGTGACCTGCCTTGGACTTCTGCGCTGAAGCGTTGGTTCTTCCCGACGCTGCCCTGCGGTGAACTTCGGCCAGCCTGCTGTCTCCTCCTGCTGAGATCGTCCTCGCGCAGAAGCCACCCCCGCGCTCACGCTCCTAAGCTGAAGCGGGGCACTCCTGATTTCCTGTTGCCGAACTCCTGCTTCATTAACGACGATGCTGCCTTCTCCAATCCTGACCCTGCGATGTACGACTATGAACTGCGCACTCCGGATCAGTCTGCGTGGACTCAGGTCGGTGATTATATAACCCCACCTCAGCCCCGCGGTCCGGTCCCGGTTTGTGGCGAGCATCGGCGTAACAGTGGCAAAATGCATTGAGTGACCATTCTCAATCCAGCTAATTTTTTCCCCAACTATGTATAAAGTGCGAACAATTAACTGTACATCTATATACAATGGCTTGCAGAAGTATTCACCCCCTACCAATAATGTTAGATTTTGTTGAATTACAAATAATGTATGCACCGTTTTTCAAACAACTTCTTTTTATTCTACACTACAAAGGTGTAGTGGTTAAACTGAGCCCTGTTATATGAGGAGGTTAAATATCAGCAAAGGAAATGTTCAAAATGACATGTACTGGTTGCCACCTACCTCCATTACAACTGTTACCAGTCAGAAATATTATTATTATTGAAGTATTTAAACTTTATACTTATTACTTTATATGTTGTGTCAATTGGATGTAGCATTGGGCACCTTTGTCTTTTGTTGTATACATTTGCCACGCCCAGTAGCACTCTTTTTGACATAAATATATATTCATGATGTGGTGGGTGTGGGAGTTTGAGTTAGCTGGGAATGTGTGTGTGTTAATCAATTTCTGACTGGTAACAGTTGTAATGGAGGTAGGTGGCACCTCCCCCCAGAGCTCACTCCTCCTCACCTTTTTAACTTGGGAGGGCTTTACACTTTGCTGCAAAGAACAGAAGGGTTCACAGTGTAGTGTAGGACCTGCATTAATTTTGGTTATACCTTGACGTGGTATGCAGGCTTATGACGCTTTGGCCAAAGGGTTAAACTAAATAACCAAGTAAATATTATTATTATTATTGAAGTATTCAAACTGTATACTTATTACTTTATATGTTTTGTCAATTGGATGTACGTAGCATTGGGCACCCCTGTCTTTTGTTGAATGTATACTCGTGCACAGACCCACACACGCCTATATATTGGTGAAGCTAGGAGATTTTCTGTTTAATGCAACTGGCGTCCCTGTAATTGTTTCAAATGTTAAAGGCGCAGTTCAATGTGCTGGGTAAGTCTTTATCGTTTTCACCCAAATTGGCTTTTAAAAAAAAAAAAATTTAAACTTAATTTTTATTAAAAAAAATTAGGGAGAGGGGGGAATTAAGAAAAAAAAATGGGGGGGAGGGAAGGGTACAAAAAAATAGAGATGGAAGAAAGTACACATTCATTTACAATTTTACCTTACAAGACTTCTTAAAATATTCTATCACACAGTTAATATAAATATCAATTGTTTTTTTTTATTACAACAAAATTAAGTGTGTATTAATTTCTGGTTGATTTTAACTCAGAATCCAAGGTAACCACACCTTCTGAAAATCTGTGTAGGTGTCGTTATTAAGACTAACCAGTTTTTCCATGTAGCAAATCTGCCATACTTTATTTTTAACTTTGGGAATTGAGGGAATAATTGTTTGTTTCCATACTGCCACTAATTCGCGTCTTGCGGCTGAAGATATGTGACACAGTAATTTATTTTCGTGTCTCGTGAGGAGGTAATATGATTTGTTTAAAAGAAATAACCAGGGATCCATTGGTAGGTCCAAACGGAAAAACCTTTTTTTAAATAAAATGAGCCCGGTTATACATGGTTTTTTAATTCACAAGATAGAAATGTGTCACTCCATATGGGAAACACTTAATTTCAACATATCCGCTACTTATGCTTATATGTTTGACTAATGATGGCGTCGCATTGTGATTACTTGGCTAACACAGCCAAGCAAACCAGTGACATCAAGAGACATTAGAAAAAGATTGTAAACACCCTCCAATTGTAGGGTTTCCTGACGTCCCAGTTTTTAATCTTGGTGTCCCAACAATCTTGCTAATGTCACTGTTATGCTGGGGGTGGAGAGGAGCTGCAATTTCTCTTCCAGCCATTAGGTGACGCTGCGTAGCTCATGCAGCTCCTCTCCCTGGCTGGTTGTGTGGTTGTGTGTTTGTTTGTGTGTTTCTGTGGGGGGGTGTTAGACATGGAGAGGGGGGGCTGAAAGACATGGGAGGGAGGGGGGTTAAAGATGTGGGGAGGGAGGGGGTGAAAGACATGGGGAGGGAGGAGGGCTGAAAGACATGGGGAGGGAGAGGGAGACACTGGGGTAGGAGGGTGACAGAACCAATACAGCATAAATGGGGACACTATTAGACAAATATAATTATAATATTTATTTTTAAGCGATGTAATTAGTTTTATACATTTTTAATTTCACGGTTTTTACTTTTGGAAATCTTGTCACCCTACCCAAATGTAAAAATACATCTGTTGCTTTTTTAATGAATATTTTAATCTGCTTGTAAGAGATGTGTGCAGAGGTACGCAATGGAGACTGGTTTTAAGCTGAAATTAAATAAGGCTTTATTGCGTCTGTTGCTTTAAACACAGCAAACATGTGAAAATCCACAAACAAAATCTGCTCCAGGTTGGAGTATATTTACACCTGTAGCCCTGCGATTCACCAGCCCAAATCATAGAGACATACATATATATATATATATATATATAGCAAAACAAAACAAAAAAGCGAAGTAGCGCCTCTAATACAGCCTAAACAAAACTGTGATTTAAGTAATCCAACTATGAATACATCCAATGGGGTGGCATAAGTGGGTAAAATATACTAAAACCAGTATTGACCAAGGATAATAGGTTCTGAAGTGAATTAATCTATATAAAATGTTCAATAACAATAACCTAATACTTTAATATTTAAAAATAATATCATATAAACATGACGTAGAAATAATGTGATAATAAAAATATAAAAGTGAATGAAAAAACCTAAAAAACCTCAGAAAACACAAAGTCCTGTTCCAAAATAAAGCATCCAGGTATAAGCAGCCCGTTTCAAATGGGTCACTACTCCCTGTTGATACCTATGAAAAAAGAAAAGAAACAGGCGCACACCTAGTGCATTAAAGTATAACAAATAGTTTATAGAACAATAAAATCAGTCAAATGCCCACTCACAAAGGTACAAGGTTTAAAAGCAGGTATGAGATAGGCTCTCATAAGCCAGTGCTGCCGTCCGATATCAGCAATGGAGTCCTCTCCTGTCTGCTCTCCGCATGGTCCGAGCAACCGGAAATGACGTCCCTCCGGTCAGGTACCCCGCACACGAAATTCCTCCGGGAACCAACACCTCCAGTTCCTTGCTTCTGGTCAGTCAGACATCGGGGGAAGAGGATCCAGCATTTTCTCTCAGCCTCACACAGCCTGCAACGTCAATCAACCAGCAGTGGCAAAGTTTGTGGGGAAGTGACAGCCTAAGTCTTAGCCACGCCCTACGCGTTTCACATTGTTGAAATACGCTACGCAATCAGGTGTGCCTTGTTATCTGTTATTTCAGAAGCAGTGGAATTCCACAACAAGGACACCTTCCCATCTGGAACATTTTCAACAAAGCCCATAATCCGTCCAAAAGGAGCCTTAGTTCAGAGACTGCCTTGTAGATCACGGTATCTTGGACTTATTAGCGCTGGGGACTTTTTACTTTGTGTGTGTACTTACTGTATCAGATTTGGAATAGTCTGTCGTTTATTGTCCCTTAGGCTGCTTATTTTTTCACGTATTGATTATCACATTTGATTATCACCATTTTATTTATTATTGCACTATCACCTAGAAGTTAGCGTAGGTCAGCGCTTTTTAGAGGGTTTATTTCTGTTTGTTTGCCCATTGAGATATCTCAGTGACTTGAATGAGAGTGGATGGAGGAGGAGAACCATCAGTCCCGCTGGGATTTGAGCCCTTCCTCCAGTTTAGTAGTGTCACCTCTAGGAGGTGCTTGAGATCAGCAGTCCTCAATCACTCAAGGAGAACCTTTTCCAAGCCCAGTCTTTCTACTGACCACGTGGTGGTCATGAGCTTTCCCCTGTGTCGAGAGCTCCTCTTTTTGTAGGCAGACTGTATGGTGACAGTCGCAGAACGTAAATTCATATTGCTTTCTTTCGCCATCTTTCCCATGTACTCCATTTTAGCACCAAATGTCCACTTCATGGTATCACCAGATCGCCCAAGAACAGCCCCCTGAGCCCTCAGTTCTTGAAGCTGTCTTCCTGTACTTTTCCCATTCAATGTAGTTGCTAGTTCAGCTTCTTTGGGATTGAGTTGCGATTCCAGCTCCATTTCCAGAGAACGTCCTATCTTTTCATCTTCCTCAGCTAAGGATTCTTCTGGCTTTGATTCTGCATGCCTACCTCTATCCTGTTGGGCAGCTGCAGGTTTGGCTAGTGCTTTCTTAGGTGGCTCAAACTTCTTAATCTTGTTTTGAAGGTGAGTGGTGTCCCCAGCTCTCACTGTACCATTGTCCTCCCGGGCATTAGTTACCGTGGGTTACCGATGCTTGGGCAGAGCCAATACTGTTATCCGTATTGGAGGCATCTGCAAGTTAGTGTACTGCAGAGTCTCACTCTGTTTCTTGAGTGTATCCTGCCACTCTCCTGTCAGGGTCTTTATTTCTTCCCTGTGCTTTCTCTGAGCTGGCTTCCCCCTATCATTCATTATTTTGTGGAGCACTGTGAACTTCTTCGCTTGGGCCGCTGATACTCATCTCAGTTTCTGGACCTTTTTACGCTCCCTCTTGTACCGAGGCCTCTAGCGATGCTTTGGTGATGGTCAGGGTAGCCTTCAGTTTATCATGCTGCTTTGCGAGGACACACTGGGTAATCAGACGTTCCAGCAGCACTTGTATGTCATTAGCAGCCTGCAGATTTTCTTCATGCAGAGTTCGTTGCTTCTCCTTGGCATTCTGGAGCTGTGTATGCAGACCTTGCAGTTGGTTCTGCAGTCGGTGCTCTGCTTCAAACTTCTCATCTTCCAACAGTTTCTTTATTTTTTCAAGCTCGTGCAGCTTTTCATTCTTTCCATTGACGTGGTCTGTCAACTCAGAATTTTCTTTTTTTAATCTTAAATGTTCTCTTTTTTCAGTCTCTGTACTATTCAGGGCCTCCTTTTAGTCCGCCTTCCATTTTCGCACCTCTGCTTGGAGACTGACTGTCTCCTGGCGTGAGATTTCCTTCTTTAGGTTGAGGGTCTGAAGCTCCTTCTGAGAGACTTTGAGATCTGTATTAAGATTGATAATAGTTTCTTTAGAATTGTCCAGCTCCTCAGCGAGACTGTGAAGTTCCTTTTTGGAGATTTCCAGTTTTGTGCGGCAGGTGCCGATCTCGTGGTGTGAGGCATCCAGTGCTGTGCGGAGTGTACACTGGCGGCCGACCTGAGTCTAAGTCGGCTAGATCCGCGGCTCTCAGATTATCCCGGTTAGGTGTAGTTTTTTGTTGTTTTCGCCCGGAGTGAACCGCATTATTTTCGCGCTCGTGATATTAGCATTTTATTCTCGCTGTCTGCAATACTGCAATGCAGTGTAAAAACTCAGGGGGGCGTTTGCGAGGTGTTGACTTGGAAGTCTAATACCTTTGCGGTTCAACCTACGTCAGTACACAGTCTGTGTGTGCGCGCGCAGTAATTATAAATTTGCATATTTAAAGTATACATGCATTTGCAGTGCTGTTCTGCAGTACAGTATGTCTCATTTGAAAATTGTTGAAACGCATAGGCATGTACTGTACTGTAACAGTGTCACATTTCACCATATTCAGCGCTCTCCCCTCGCTCAGGATAATTAACTGCACTGCAGGGTATTTCAACTTTTTAACTTCTCTACAATTCAGTATATCTCTCCCACACCATTCCTTTGAACGTGTGTCTGGTTTCAATCACATTCCTGCTTGACAGCAGGAATTTACTGCGCATGCGTCTGTAACTTCTCCCACCACTGCTTGCTTGAGTTAGTGGGGAAAAAAAACATTTTTATATTGTAATTTTTTTTATTTTTATTTTCTCCACAAGCCTGCAAAAACCAATTTACTGTATTACGATATTCAATCTGTGCTGTAGCTTTTGACTGCGACCCTGTGCCTTTGACTGCACATGGTTGATTTGTGTGCTTTTTACGTACTGTATTTGGGGGTGTATTATTATGATGAACTGCCTTTTGAAATTAAAGTTTGTCTTCAGCTTTGAAATTCATGCAGCTTTTCCCTGAAGCCCTCTCCCCCACGAACGCTAGCTCAAGGATTTGAAATTCCACGGAGTCGTTCATTTTCTGAATCTTGCCATTTTGTTCTTAATCCGTCCATAGCCAAGCTTCAAAGCCTCACTGTGCCTGCGTGTAATCCTTTTTGAGATGGGAGCTAGCTGCTTACTGCGCATGAGTCACCCAACCCCCCCCTCTCCACAGAGTCGTTAATTTTCTGAATCTTGCCATTGTGTTCTTAATCTGTCCATAGCCGAGCTACAAAGCCTCACTGCGCCTGCGTGTAATTCTCTTTGAGACGGGAGCTTTGAGGCTTTGTTTACGACAACATTTTGGAAAATCCCTTCTCGAATTTGATTTGCACAGAGCATAACCTTGATATTACGATATTAATCTGTGCGTTTGCCTGCACATGGTTGAGTTCTGTGCTTTTTATGTACTGTATTTGGGGGTTGTATTTGGGGGTTTAGGGATCAAATTATTATGATGAACTGCCTTTTGAAATTACTGTACTCTACTCTACAGTATGTAATTTCTTTGAACAGCTGCACAACTAATCCTTCCTCCCTCCCCCACCCACACACAAACTCTTTTCGATAGACACCTCCACAGAGTCATTAATTTTCTGAAGTTAGTCATTGTGTTTTTAATCCATCCCTAGCCGAACGTCAATCGCCTCACTGCGCCTGCGTGTACTCTAATCCTCTTTGAGATGGGAGCTTGCTGCTTACTGCGCATGAGTCACCCAACCCCCCCCTCTCCACAGAGTCGTTAATTTTCTGAATCTTGCCATTGTGTTATTAATCCGTCCATAGCCGAGCTACAAAGCCTCACTGCGCCTGCGTGTAATCCTCTTTGAGATGGGAGCTTGCTGCTTACTGCACATGACTCATCCAACCCCCCCCCAACCCTTTGAGGCTTTGTTTATGGTAACGCTTTGGAAAATCTGTATCATACTGTACTTACAATACTACAGCACAGTACTACTTTCCTGATGCTTGCCCATTACGCGCGATCACAATGGGCAACACAGTCGCAATATGGTCTATATATTTATTGCAGCGTTCCACGGTGAGTACATCGTTCCAAAAACTCATTATGCCTTTCAACAACTCGTCCTTTTTGGAGGGTTTCACCACTTTCCGGATATGGTCCTTCAGCTGATGCCAGACCATTTCGATCGGATTGAAGTCTGGCGATCTGTCATTGGAAAAAAAGGACAATAAGTTTAAGAGATACAGTACACAGTCAAACCAGTGGGAAAAAAATGAGACACGGTTACCGCACTTACTCCGCTGGTGTGTTCACCCAGTTGATACCGCGCTCAAAGATATGCGCTGTTGACGCGGTGTGCTTCGGATCGTTGTCCTGGTAGAAAGTGTGACCGTCTGGGAACTCGCGTGTGATGTATTGCACTCTCAGGGACAATGTTGTCTTGGAAGAAAGCTTTATTCATGATTACTATAGCAAGAAAAGAAAAGTGCTCAAAAACTGCACAATAGATTAGTACATTACAGTACATACAGTAAGGCTACACTAGTAAAGTACAGTGCATAAGGCTACATTATATTTGATATATTTTACCTTCAAAGATGACAATGCATCCTGGTCCACACCTTAGAGATAGCACCCCACACATGCAGCTTCACGGGGTGTTTTGGCCGCGGCTTCAAAGATATGCAGCCTTTTTTGAGGAATGCAAAGCTTGCAAATCTCTCCAGCGACACAGTAGACTCGTCAGTGAAGATGCAATCCTGGAAAGTTTCTCCACTGTCGATCCATGCCTGGGCCTGGACCACTCTTTTGATTTTGTTTGCGTCCCTTTTCATGGGGTACGCTCTGTAATGACAAGGAATAAATAATTTTAGCGGTACAGTACAGTTTCCTAAACAACACTTTTACCTCCTGTACTGTCCAGTACTAACCTCAGACGTCCATATTTCCATCCAATGCTGCGTCTCATCTTCTTTATGCTGGTCCCGGATACAGTGAGATTGTGTTTTTCCTGCAGAGTGTATTTGACCCTTAATGCACTCTTCTCATCATTCTCCTCACTTATTTTGTCCACCAGAAGAGTTGTCTCCCTACAATGTAAAGAAAAACAATCCGGTAAGTAAAAATATTAGACAGTAGATCAACAGGATGCAGTATATTGTTCTATTAATATGCAGCAATATAAAATATATATATACTGTTGTAATATAAATATAAAAAATATATATACTGTTGCAATATAAATATAATTTAAAAAAATATATATACTGTTGTAATATAATTATAAATATACAAAATATATATACTGTTGTAATATAAATATAAATATACAAAATATATATACTGTTGTAATATAAATATAAATATACAAAATATATATACTGTTGTAATATAAATATACATATACAAAATATATATACTGTTGTAATATAAATCAACAGAAATAACAAAAATATTAGATACAGTACTGTAGATGTACAGTACATTTTTTGATATAATTATTTTTTTAAAGTTTTATAAATATACTTACGTGTTAGTTACCCTTTGTGCCCTTTTGCGTTCTCTGTTTTTTCCGTGTGTATGATAGCTCACGGTGGTTGCTGGCACAACGAAGCCAGAAGTAGCTAACCAGCGTTGGATAGCAGCAATTCGGTGTCCGCTCGTGTACATCTCCTTAATTCGCATGCTGAGATCCTTGGAAATCTTTTTAACAGGCATTGCTGCGAGTAGAAAGAAATACAAACACAAGAATGTACTGCTGCGGCACAGTTTATTCGAGCATTTGCCCGTTCTGTGCCGCAGCAGTAGCCTGGCGCGCGCCCGAGAGTGACGGGCGCGCGCCGAAGCAGCGGAAGAGCGCCCTCCGATCGGGGCGCTCTCCCTACCGCTGCCGGGTCCGCCGGGTCCCCCGGAACCCCCTGCCGCTGTCCCGCGATCGCGGGACACCAGGGCTCCCTCGGGGAGCCCCTGGACGCGCGTGCAGGGGGCGCACGCTCCCGAAGACGCGTGACCGCGCGTCTATGACACGCGGCACGCCGAGGGGCGGCCACTAGCAAGCCGGGAAATCTCCCGGCTTGCGGATCTGGCCGCAGTGTAATAAACTGTGTCGCCAGTGTATATTCGATATTTAGTCGATGTGTATTCTATGTGCAGTGAATCCACAAGATGGATGGTGTATTTATACGGTAATGACTCACATTAGAGTACGCCCACTTTCAACACCTGTACCTCGCCGCCATGCATAAAAGGTTACACACTTTGCATAGCCCACCACTCGATGATCTTTATCTGAACTTGACCTTGTCCAGATACTGCATTATGCCATCTGCTTCCATGGATCAACCCCGATTCTACGGACGCAGGAACCCACTCGCCTCTGCCGTGCCTGTCATGCAGAAAAAGCGAAAGGCGGTTGCCGTTTCCACGCCAAGGCAAAAGCGACAGGCTAAGGCCAATAAAGAAAACCTTCTGGTGACCCCAAAGGCTAAGGGTTTTCATAGACGTCAGCCTTATTATGTCAAGAAGATATACGGTGATGTACTCTCGACGCAAAACGAATGGCAGCCAACCCATCGAATCCGCAGACCACTTCCTCACATACACTTCGACGACTCTGCCGCCGCTGTCCCGGAAATCTTCAGCCCGTCTTCTCCATCCCTCATCCTCGACGCTGCCGCCGTCCTCCCGGAAACCCACAGGCCATCTTCTCTAGTTCTATCTGACGACGCTGCCGCTGGTGCCTCTGAAATCCACAGGTCACTTTCTCCTTTGCTCTTAGACGACTCTGCTTCTCGCCCGGAAATCCAAGGGTCACTTTCTCCATCCCTCTTCGACGACGCTGCCGCTTCTCCTCTACCAGATATCCACAGGTCACCTCCTCCACCCTTCTCATCCTCCGTTGCACCTATCCACCCAGATGTCCACACGCCATGCACAAGAAGCAGCTCATTAGACCGGATGCTGAATGGGATAAGTGTGGATCTCCCCGGGAACTCTATTGTGCTGGCAAAGATAGATTTGCTTCTGGAGACCATGCTAAATGTGGAGCAACGGATGCTACATATGGATCAACGGATGCAACAAATGGATCAACGGATGCTAGACATGGATCAACGGATGCAACATATGGATCAGCGGATGGATCGATGGATGGAGAAGATAGAGGCTGACATAGCGGGTATACATCCTTTGCTCGGTGTTAATGCCCCTGTTTCCTCGACGCCGGAGCAGCGGGGTGACATGGATGTGATGAATGGGAGCATCGACCCCCTTCCATCACCAAGCGCCGTTGAGGAGGACATGACAACCCCGTCAAGACCACGCTAGGAGACAACACGGCGACCAAGACCGGAGTTAAGCTTCCTCCCAGACAACCTACCATCGCCCGTCGCCTCAAGCACACCCGCTCCCAGAAGACCTACATTTGCTCGCATCGATACGGTGCCCGACATCACCCTGTGCGATCTGCCACCGGCGCTCAGGGAGAAGTATAGGGTGATGATTGCTGGTGCACCCCACAAGTATGCCTTGTTACTTTTTAAGCACCATGTTCCCTACAATACCATTACTCAAAAACAGCAAGCTTGACCCTACCTGTCTTTCTAACTATCGACCTGTCTCCCTCCTGCCTTTTGCCTCTAAACTACTTGAACGTCTTGTATTCTCTCGCTTGCTCCATTTTCTCAACACCTATTCTCTCCTAGACCCTCTACAATCTGGCTTCCGCACTGCTCACTCCACCGAAACAGCCCTCACCAAAATAACTGACGACCTCCATGCTGCCAAAGACAGAGGTCATTACACTCTGCTCATATTACTCGACCTCTCTGCAGCATTTGACACCGTGGACCACCCTCTTCTCCTCCACATTCTCCATACTCTAGGTATTCGGAACAAAGCTCTATCCTGGATCTCATCCTACCTCTCCCATCGTACTTTTAGTGTCTCTTCTGCTAACACCTCCTCCTCTATTGATCTCTCTGTGGGGGTATCCCAGGGCTCTGTCCTGGGACCTCTTCTCTTCTCTCTGTACACACTCTCTCTAGGTGACCTAATAACATCTTTTGGGTTTAATTATCACCTCTATGCCGACGACACACAAATATACTTTTTAACACCTGACCTTACACCTGCTGTACAAACCAAAGTTTCTGAATGTCTCTCTGCTATATCATCCTGGATGGCCCTCCGACGCCTTAAACTCAACATGGCTAAAACAGAGCTCCTCATACTTCCTCCCAAACCTGGCCCTACTACCTCCTTCCACATTACTGTTGGAACTACAATCATTCACCCAGTAGCCCAAGCACGCTGCCTAGGGGTCACGTTCGACTCCTCTCTCACATTCGCCCCTCACATTCAAAACATTTCTAAAACTTGTCGCTTTTTCCTCTGCAATATAACTAAGATACGCCCTTTCCTCTGTTGTTCGACTGCTAAAACTCTGACTCAGGCCCTCATTCTCTCCCGTCTTGATTACTGTAACCTCCTGCTGTCCGGCCTTCCTGCCTCTCACCTGTCTCCCCTACAATCTATCCTAAATGCTGCTGCCAGAATCACTCTACTCTTTCCTAGATCTGTCTCAGCATCTCCCCTCATGAAATCCCTCTCCTGGCTTCCGATCAAATCCCGCATCTCACACTCCATTCTTCTCCTCACTTTTAAAGCTTTACATTCTTCTGCCCCTCCTTACATCTCATCCCTAATTTCTCGGTATGCACCATCCAGACTCTTGCGTTCTTCTCAAGGATGTCTTCTTTCTACCCCCTTTGTATCTAAAGCCCTCTCCCGCCTTAAACCTTTTTCACTGACTGCCCCACACCTCTGGAATGCCCTTCCCCTCAGTACCCGACTAGCACCCTCTCTATCCACCTTTAAGACCCACCTTAAGACACACTTGCTTAAAGAAGCATATGAATAGCACTGTGGATATTCTAAACACGATACATAATGCTTGGCCCCCTGCAGACGCACTTACCAGAACTCCCTCCTACTGTCTCTGTACGTTCTCCCTACCTACCAATTAGACTGTAAGCTCCTCGGGGCAGGGACTCCTCTTCCGAAATGTTAATTTTTTGTCTAAAGCACTTATTCCCATGATCTGTTATTTATATTATCTGTTATTTATTTGATTACCACATGTATTACTACTGTGAAGCGCTATGTACACTAATGGCGCTATATAAATAAAGACATACAATACAATACAATACTTGTTGTACTGCGACTGGGCCTTCAGAGTGAACTAAGAAGGAAATCGCGTAAAAAAGGCGCTTCCTGCCAATTTAAGAAAGTCCATTCTGGATGAAATGCAGCGCTTTTATCCAATTACAGATCCTGTAATGAAAGGCGTTCAAGACTGCATTAATGGCGTTTTGCGCCATGCAAGGCATCGGCCATGGACGGACAATGTGGTGGACTTTCTGGTTTAATCACTGTACTGTATACTGTATGTTTCTTTAATAAAGGAGATGTTGCGTTTTGTAAACTGTATTTTATGAATAAAGATATTTTTTTGAATCACAGGTAAGACTATACTGTTGTACGGTACTGTACATGTTTTGACCTGCTGTACTGTATTTAACTTACTGTTTTAACTTGCTGTACACACACACAGGACATGCACAATTCCAGTCCCTGAGGGCCGCAAACAGGCAAGGTTTTCAAGGTTGTCCTGAAAACCGGGCCTGTTTGCTGCCCTCGAGGACTGTAGTGGTGCAGACCTGACTGACTGTTTTGCACACCATCCCACTGTACTGTATACTGTACACTGGCGACACACTTTATTCGAGCTCGGCTAGTCCCACGAATTCGGGTATACCCGGGTGTATTGAGGTTTGTGACTGTTTTCTGCCCGAGTGCATTGAGGTATTTTCCAGGCAGGGATTGAAGCATTTTATTCCCGCTGGCTGCAATACTGCACAGTATATATATATATACTGCATTACAATTCATGAATTTATGCCATCTGGTAGACACGAGAAGCATTGCAGCCTATTAAATCCTAATCATTATCATTTAACAGATCAGCCGCCCGTCAGCCAGGCATGAACCCAGGCTGGGAAGGCAAACGCAACGGGGCTTGTCAGAGGTGAGGAGCGGCGCATTCCAGGTATCTGCCAGGTACATACTGGGTATTTGCTCGAATAAAGTGTGTCGGTGCAGTATGTTTCTTTAATAAAGGAGATGTTGCATTTTGTATATTTGATGAATAAAGAATTGTTTTTATAACATGTGACTGTAAACCATACTGACTGACTGTAAATGTTTTTACTTTCTATGCATAAATGTTTTCACTACTGTAGCAGTAAAACATACACCTGTTGATGTTTTGAATTGCTGTGCACTTAAAATGTTTCTACATTGTACAGTATTTGTAAATAAATGTTTTTGTACTTACTCCACCAATAAAAGAACATGTTGATTTGTTTTACATTGTTCCATTGGCTCCTTTGCTACTGTAACAAAATACAGTGTTTCTAGAATGTCCAGGCATACTGCACTGTATACTGTAGGCATGCTCAGTATAAGAGTATTAAAAAAAATAGAAGACACATACTGTACTGTATGTACTGGCACTGTATACTGTAGAAGACACATAATGTATGTACAGTACTGTGATACATGTAGAATAAATGCATAGTTTTTATTTTTTCGGGTTTATTACACAGTATACTGTATATAAAAAAGTATTGAATACTGTACGGCCGGAAAACATCAGCATACTATTTCAGGTATTCTATCCTAATCAATAACAACGGCCACTAAACTGTAGACTCCGGTACGTGGGTTTTTAAATCCGATTCAGCAATGTGCAGGCATTGTTACACAAAGCGATATTATCCATCGAAATCCCTCCATTAGCCGTTTTCTTTTCTGAGGAAAAACAAAAATAAAAGTTTTACTGTAATGGTCAGCCCCCTAAAGAAGTTCCCAGCCAGTCCCACCAATAATTTTCTCGGGGGGCGTCTCCTGTTCACATGCGCATGCTCCTACCATCGATGTAATGACACGCATATGCGTTTCAAGAAGGTTCCAATGCGCATGCGCCTAGCGTTCCACCAATTGTTCAGTATCTGCAGCACAGTACTGGAGAAGCCGCTCAGCTAATAATATTGCTTACAGGAGAATCGCTTGACTTTTGAATCGCACCGATATTGATACTGTATTGTCAAAATAAAAAAAACACAGAAAATAATACGGCAACAATACTCACCATAGAATTTCCCATTTGGCTGGCGCCGGGCCACTGCCAGTCCAGTGTTCTTGATCATCCACGTCGATAGTTTGCAGCAGGACTAGTACTCCTGTAGTCAGCTGATGAGGCTGGAAATTGCTTAGGTACATGCAAGCTTGATCGAAACTGCACGCGAAATCCGGCTCAGGCTTGCTGGACAGACACTCATGAATTGTAATGTGCATGCGCTTCAGTAATGTGTCGACTTGCAGGTGTTTCGTTTAAAAAAGATGGGAGAGTGCCAGAGTTCAAGGATTGGAGAGAGCAGCGTAGTGAAGTCCGTAAGCCAAGGTTCAAGGGCAGGAGAAAGCAGAGTAGTCAAATCCAAAGCAGTACACAAGTTCAAGCCAAGGGAATCCAAACAGGGGCAGGGACAGGAACCAGCACTGAAACAGACAAGGGAGCTAGGCATAGAAACTGCACACACAGGAGCTACAGGAAAGCTATGCAGAGCAATGAGTAAGAGGACAGAGTGGGGTTATAAAGGAAGGAGAACCAATAGGGAAGAGAGAAGGAGCAGAGGCTTGAGTGAGAGTTTGCAGGGATAGGTCTGAGAGAGCAGGGGAGGAGACACGGAAATAATCAAGAGAGATGGCTTGTAAGCTACGGGGGGCGGAGCTAGAGTTTAGGGGCGGCAGATAACTGGAGCAGGTGCGCACGCCCTCTGTAAGAGTGCTATGCGCGTGCACCGCGCGTGTCACAGGGCGCGAGGGATGCACCACCGCTCGGCACCGAAGGTGAGAGGGAAGGAGAGGCGGAGGAGTAAGGTAATGTAGAGGCTGGGGGAATAGAAGCACGCCGAGGTATGCGCGTGAAACGGAGGGGAGCGAGTGACCGGGAACACGCGTGCACAGTGCGGAGGCCGTGCACATGACCCGAATGCGCGTCAGGGTATGCCAACCGTGCCACGGAGGAACGGTCGTGAGGGAAGAAAGCGAGAGAGTGAGGATGCAGGGAAGAGGGAGAGCTAGAAGTTGTGGGAACAGAGGTGACGGGGACACGCTGGGGAGCGTGAGTCCCCCGATCGTTACAGTATCCCCCCCTTGCGAATCGGACTCCGGACGATCCTCCCACGGTTTATGAGTGAACTTCCGACGAAACTGCCTAAGGAGCGTTGGGGCATGAATGTGGTGAGACGGTATCCAAGAAGGTTCCTCCGGCCCATATCCCTTCCAATGAACAAGAAATTGCAATCTGCCTCTGGACCAACGAGAATCGAGTATGGAGTGGACTTCATATTCTTGTTGTCCTTGAATGATGACAGGATTGTGTCTTTGGGGACGATCTGGAAAATGGGCATTTTGGATCACCGGTTTAAGTAGGGACACATGGAACACCGAGGGAATCCTCATGGTAGAAGGAAGTGCCAAACGGTATGCGACCGAATTGATCCTCTCGAGGACTTTAAAAGGACCCAAGAATCTCGGGGCCAGTTTCTGAGAAGGAGTCTTGAGCTTTATATTTTTAGAGGATAACCAAACTCTGTCTCCGGGTTTAAATAATGGGCCCGCTTGATGTTGCCGATCTGCCTTCGTTTTTTGTCTTTGAACAGCAGTTTGCAAGGTTTTTAGAATCTTTCTCCAAAAGTTTTGAAGAGCGGAGACATGAGAATCCGCTACGGGAACACCAGAGGGGAGGGAGGAGAGGGGAAGACTGCTGGGGTGGAATCCAAAATTAAGGAAAAAAGGCGACTCTTGCGTAGACTCATTTTTTAAGGCGTTAAAAGCAAACTCGGCCCAAGGTAATAGGTCCACCCAGTTGTCTTGAGATCGGAGACGAAGCATCTGAGATACTGCTCCAGGGTCTGATTCATTCTTTCCTTGTGACCGTTGGTCTGAGGGTGATAACCCGAGGAAAATAGAAGAGAAATCCCAAGTCTCTGGGAAAACGCACACCAAAACTTAGAAATGAATTGAGAACCTCTGTCTGAAACAATTGAAATAGGTACATCGTGTAATCTGAAAATGTCTTTCGAAAAAATGTCGGCCAAAGTAGCAGAATTAGGAAGACCCTTGAGGGGTATAAAGTGTGAATGCTTGGAAAACCTATCTACTACAACGAGGATGGTATTCATCCCTTTAGAATTGGGGAGTTCCACAATAAAGTCCATAGAGATATGTTTCCACGGTTGCTCCGGAATGGGAAGAGGCATGAGGAGGCCAGAGGGTTTGTGACGGGCGGACTTGCTCTGGGCACAGACCGGACAAGCACTGGTGAAGTTGAAAATGTCCTTGTTCATCTTAGGCCACCAAAAGGTCCGTTTGATAAGGTCTGCTGTCCTCTTGAAGCCTGGATGACCGGCCGATCTCAAAGAATGCCCCCATAGAAGTATCTTGTGGCGAAAACGTGGAGCTGCGTACAAGCGTCCCTCTGGCACCCTAAATCTCCTGGGGATGTGAACTTGGGCTTTATTAATTTCATCCAAAATATCGAAATTATTGGCGGAAATTATACATTTGGAGGGAAAATTGATTCTGAGGATTTGTTAGAGTCTTTCTCCGTAGAGAACTGGCGAGAGAGAGCGTCAGCCTTGATATTTTTGGTGCCGGGGATATAAGAAATGGTATAATTGAATCAAGAGAAGAACAGTGCCCAACGAGCCTGACGGGATCCTAAACAACGAGCCCCCTCAATAAACAATAAGTTTTTGTGATCGGTGAGTATGGCTATAGGTTCCTTGGTACCTTCAAGAAGGTGCCTCCATTCCTGGAGAGCCAATTTAATGGCCAGCAGCTCACGGTTCCCAAAATCGTAATTTCTCTCAGCCGAAGAGAACTTCCGAGAAAAGAATCCACACGGATAGAGTTTTTCCTGTGGAGTGGATCTCTGAGAGAGTACAGCACTGGCTCCCACATCGGAGACGTCAACTTCTAGCGTAAAGGGAAGAGAAGTATCTGGATGCTGTAGGATGGGTGCAGACACAAAGGCTTTTTTGAGGAATTCGAAGGCTTCTATGGCTTCGGGAGACCAAGTAGTCGGATCAGCACCCTTCTTGGTCAAGGCAGTGATAGGCAGAGCGATGGTAGAGAAATTACGGATGAACTTCCGATAATAATTGGCAAAGCCAAGGAAGCGTTGCACGGCCTTGAGAGAATTCGGCAAGGGCCAGTCGAGTACAGACTTCAATTTCTCGGGATCCATAGTAAAGCCTTGGTCAGAGATAATATAGCCTAGGAAGGCTGTGGAAGTCTGATGGAACAGACATTTCTCCATTTTTGCGTAGAGGCGATTAGCACGAAGCCTAGAGAGTACCAGTTTGGTATGGCGAATGTGCTCCTCTAAGTCCTTAGAGAAAATGAGGATGTCGTCCAAATATACGATGACGAACGTCCTCAAAATGTCCCGGAAGATATCGTTCATGAACTCTTGGAAAACAGCAGGGGCATTGCACAGACCGAACGGCATCACTAAATACTCATAATGTCCTGAACGCGTGTTAAACGCGGTTTTCCTTTCATCCCTGTCTCTTATTCGAATAAGATTATAGGCCCTTCTTAAATCGAGTTTGGAGAATATAGATGCTCCTTTTAGACGGTCGAAGAGTTCAGAAATTAAAGGGAGAGGGTATCCGTTCTTTACTGTAATTTTGTTAAGCCCACGAAAGTCGATACAGGGTCTTAAGGAGCCATCCTTCTTCTTCACGAAGAAGAAGCCTGCCTTGGCGGGGGAGGTAGAGTTGTGGATGAACCCTTTTGCCAGATTCACTTGGATATAAGATGTCATAGCTTCTGTCTCTGGCACAGATAAGGGATACGACTTGGACTTAGGGAGAATGGTTCCGTGAATTAAGTCAATAGGACAATCGTAGGGGCGATGGGGAGGTAATACCTCAGCTTGTACTTTGTTGAAGACATCTTAATACTCGTTATACACCATCGGCAGAGCAGAAAAGTTAGAGGAAGTGGTGTCCAGGCCAGCGAGCACGGCAGCAGGAGGAGGAGTAACTGTCTTCTCTAAGGTGGTAGTCCATTGGATGGGTAACACATCGGTCCAATCTATACGTGGATTGTGAAGCTGCAGCCATGGAAATCCTAGAATAACCTGGACAGTAGGGGAGTGGAAAACATCGAAGACCATTACCTCATTATGACCATCCGCAGTTGTCAGGGTAAGTGGATTAGACTCCCAAATGATGAAGGCTGGTTGGAACAGGCGTCCGTCGATAGCCTCCAGACCAATGGGCGATCTCTTCTTGACAAGTGGAATTCGGTTCTTGCAAACAAAGGTGTGATCAAGAAAGTTACCACCAGACCCAGAGTCAATAAAAGCTTTCACTTCTATTTGAAGATCAGGACCCGCCAGCGTTACAGGGAGCATTAGCTTCTTAGGTAGTTCCTTAGGGAGAGAGGGGCAGGGAGAGATAGTACCCAGTAGAAGCCCCTCTACCTTTACTGGGCATTCTCGTTTCCCGGTTTCAGGCGACAGTTTCGGAGCCGGTGCTCTGGAGAACCGCAACCTCTTTATGATGTCGTGCTTTCTCAGCAGCCCGAGGTTGTTGGCTACCGATTTGCATCGGTTCAGGAGCATCCAATGCAGGTGTACGAGGACATATGCAGAGGTACACAGCTATTTCTGCTTTTGAGACTATCTACACATGTAGCTCAGCCCTCTTTGACTGGGTTAGTTAGCTAAGCTATTTACCAGTCCCAAATCATGGAGACATTTATCAATACACATAGACATAGATAATAGTCTTATACGAAAAGTCTTATCTGTTAGCTGGGCTGCTGTAGGGGAAGCTTCTCTGCTCTCTTGGATCCGCACCTGTGTGTGCTAAGGCAATCTCCGGGCTCCAGGTTAGAATCTTGTCCCCTTTGTCTTGTGGTCAGCTTGTCGCTCAAGACATCTGTCCTTCCTTGGTTCAGCCCAGTTGTGGACTAAGGAATCTCTGCTCTGTCTCCTAGTTCAGCTCAGGTGTGAGCTAAGGAGTCTCACTTCCTGTCTCAAAGGCAGGCTTTTTCTAACACCTCTAATCAGCCAGGTGCTGGATAATTAACCAGCACACTGCTGGATTAGAGGCACGTTTTCTGAACAGGGTAAGTTCCCTATTACAGCAGGGAAGGCGGAAGGAGGAGACCTATGAGAAACAGACAGAGGCGGGAAAGAACGGGAACAGTGACACTCGTGTCGTCGTTCTTGAGTGCGTTGATCCATTCGGTTGCTGATAGCAATGAGTTCTTTAAGGGAAGAAGGCCGAGCATGAGCTGCGAGGTCATCCTTTAGAGTTTCGGACAAACCGTGCCAGTATGCTGCGGCAAGAGCCTCGTCGTTCCATTGGGTCTCTGCGGCGATGGTGCGGAACTCCACCGCGTATCTTGCAGCTGACCTCCGAGCCTGCGTGATATGGAACAAAGAAAAAGCAGCAGTTTCCCTACGTGCTGGTGTATCAAATACCTGTTGAAACTCATGCCTGAACTTGGGGTAGTCTTGGGTTAATTCAGGTTTGTATTCCCAGGGGGAGAAGCCCAAGCAAGTGCATCGCCAGTGAGTAAGGCGTAAATGTAGGCCCCCTTGGTACGACCAGTAGGAAAGAGGGGGGGGAAATCTCGAATTGAACTTCGCATTGATTCAAGAATCCTTGGCAAGCGAGGGGGTCCCCATTGGGTTGGGAGGTGGTATACGTGGTCCTGGATTACTTATAGTCACAGGAACTGAGGGTGACGGGGCAACTGGGGTTTCCCGGAGAGACAAATTGGCAAGTTGTTGTGACACAGTGGTAAGTTGATTACTTACAAATTGCAAATGTTCCACGAAAACACCTTGGCCCACCTCAGGGGGGTCTGCATTTGTTGGGCTATGCATAATGTAACGCCTGTATGCCCGCAGACCTGGCCAGTCCCCATTACTGAAGTGGGTAAGGGTATAATACGCACCTACAGCAGTAAGGGCATGCCCGGAGTGTGGTAATGGGTTGCCGAGCCTGGTAAGAAAGGGTTAACGTATACTTGCAGAGTCCGGGGTACCAGAGATCGGAGAGTAATATCCATGTGCCAGAGTTCAAGGATTGGAGAGAGCAGCGTAGTGATGTCCGTAAGCCAGTGTTCAAGGGTTGGAGAAAGCAGCGTAGTGAAGTCCGTAAGCCAAGGTTCAAGGGCAGGAGAAAGCAGAGTAGTCAAATCCAAAGCAGTACACAAGTTCAAGCCAAGGGAATCCAAACAGGGGCAGGGACAGGAACCAGCACTGAAACAGACAAGCGAGCAAGGCATAGACACTGCACACACAGGAGCTACAGGAAAGCTATGCAGAGCAATGAGTAAGAGGACAGAGTAGGGTTATAAAGGAAGGAGAACCAATAGGGAAGAGAGGAGGAGCACAGGCTTGAGTGAGAGTTTGCAGGGATAGGTCTGAGAGAGCAGGGGAGGAGACAGGGAAATAGTCAAGCGATATGGCTTGTAAGCCACGGGGGCGGAGCTAGAGTTTAGGGGCGGCAGATAACTGTAGCGGGTGCGCGCTCCCTCTGTAAGAGTGCTATGCGTGTGCACCGCACGTGTCACAGGGCGCAAGGGACGCACCGCCGCGGGGACGCTCGGCACCGAAGGTGAGAGGGAAGGAGAGGCGGAGGAGTAAGGTAATGTAGAGGCTGGGGGAATAGAGGCACGCCAAGGGATGCAGGTGCCGTGGAGGGGAGCGAGTGACCAGGAATGCGCGTGCACAGTGCGGGGGCCTCGCACATGACCCTAACGTGCATCAGGGTATGCCAACCGCGCCGCGGAGGAACGGCCGCGAGGGAAGGAAGGGAGAGAGTGAGGATGCAGGGAAGAGGGAGAGCTAGAAGTTGAGGGAACAGAGGTGACGGAGACACACTGGGGAGCGTGAGTCCCCCGATCCGTTACAACCGGACAGACACTTCTTTGCGGTTCACGACTTCTGCCTTGGACCCTCTGGATATTCGGATATCCGAGGGATGAATTCTCCATTTTCTCTAGGCTGCAGGGCATCTTGGTCCCCCTTTTCCTCCGCAGGATCTGTGGACATGTCTGTTCCTTCCACGGTAAGTGAAGACCCGCTTTTCTTTTTCCGCCTCTTTGTTTTGGATGACTCCGTTCCATCAGGAATACTGGAGTCTCCATCTTTATTTGGAATTTTAGCAGCTTCACTGGATCCACCATGCTTTTCTTGCGATTGTATTAGCTGGCATATATATTCGGTGATTGTATTGTATGTCTTTATTTATATAGCGCCATTAATGTACATAGCGCTTCACAGTAGTAATACATGTGGTAATCGAATAAATAACAGATAATATAAATAACAGATCATGGGAATAAGTGCTTTAGACATAAACATAACATTAAGGAAGAGGAGTCCTTGCCCCGAGGAGCTTACAATCTAATTGGTAGGTAGGGAGAACGTACAGAGACAGTAGGAGGGAGTTCTGGTAAGTGCATCTGCAGGGGGCCAAGCTTTATGTATCATGTGTTCAGAATGTTCACAGTGCTATTCGTATGCTTCTTTAAGCAAGTGTGTCTTAAGGTGGGTCTTAAAGGTGGATAGAGAGGGTGCTAGTCGGGTACTGAGGGGAAGCGCATTCCAGAGGTGTGGGGCAGTCAATGAAAAAGGTTTAAGGCGGGAGAGGGCTTTAGATAAAAAGGGCGTAGAAAGAAGACATCCTTGAGAAGAACGCAAGAGTCGGGATGGTGCATAGCGAGAAATTAGGGCTGAGATGTAAGGAGGGGCAGAAGAGTGTAAAGCTTTAAAAGTGAGGAGAAGAATGGAGTGTGAGATGCGGGATTTGATTGGAAGCCAGGAGAGGGATTTCAGGAGGGGAGATGCTGAGACAGATCTAGGAAAGAGTAGAGTGATTCTGGCAGCAGCATTTAGGATAGATTGTAGGGGAGACAGGTGAGAGGCAGGAAGGCTAGACAGCAGGAGGTTACAGTAATCAAGACGGGAGAGAATGAGGGCCTGAGTCAGAGTTTTAGCAGTCGAGCAACAGAGGAAAGGGCGTATCTTTGTTATATTGCGGAGGAAAAAGCAACAAGTTTTAGAAATGTTTTGAATGTAAGGGGCGAATGTGAGGAGTCGAGTGTGACCCCTAGGCAGCGTGCTTGGGCTACTGGGTGAATGATCGTAGTTCCAACAGTAATGTGGAAGGAGGTAGTAAGGCCAGGTTTGGGAGGAAGTATGAGGAGCTCTGTTTTAGCCATGTTGAGTTTAAGGCGATGGAGGGCCATCCAGGATGATATAGCAGAGAGACATTCAGAAACTTTGGTCTGTATAGCAGGTGTAAGGTCGGGTGTTGAAAAGTATATTTGTGTGTCGTCAGCATAGAGGTGATATTTAAACCCAAAAGATGTTATTAGGTCACCTAGAGAGAGTGTGTACAGAGAAAAGAGAAGAGGTCCCAGGACAGAGCCCTGGGGTACCCCCACAGAGAGATCAATAGAGGAGGAGGAGGTGTTAGCAAAAGAGACACTGAAAGTACGATGGGAGAGGTAGGATGAGATCCAGGATAGAGCTTTGTTCCGAATACCAAGAGTATGGAGAATGTGAAGGAGAAGAGGGTAATCCACAGTATCAAATGCTGCAGAGAGGTCGAGTAATATGAGCAGAGTGTAATGACCTCTGTCTTTGGCAGCATGGAGGTCGTCAGTTATTTTAGTGAGGGCTCTTTCCGTGGAGTGAGCAGTGTGGATGCCAGATTGTAGAGGGTCTAGGAGAGAAAAGGTGTTGAGAAAATGGAGTAAGCGAGAGAATACAAGACGTTCAAGGAGTTTAGAGGCAAAAGGCAGGAGGGAGACAGGTCGATAGTTAGAAAGACAGGTAGGGTCAAGCTTGCTGTTTTTGAGTAATGGTATGACTGTTGCATGTTTGAAGGAGGATGGAAAGTTTCCAGAGCAGAGGGAGGAGTTAAAAATGTGTGTGAGCGTAGGGATTATAGTAGGAGCAAGAGGTTTTAGGAGATGGGAGGGAATGGGGTCAAGAGGGCAAGTGGTAGAGGGAGAAGAAGCGATCAACAGCAACACATCCTCCTCTGAGACAGTGGAAAAAGAGTCAAGGAAGGCAGGAGGAGAGTTAGGAAGAGGTGTAGGATGGGAAGAAGAAACAGAGGGGATGTTCTGACGTACGGATTCCACCTTTTCCTTAAAATAGTCAGCAAAGTCCTGAGCGGAGATGGAGGAAGGAGAGGCAGCTGAGGGTGGTTTGAGTAGAGTATCAAAGATAGATAACAGTCGGCGTGGGTTAGACTTGTGCAAGTTGATTAGTGCAGAAAAGTAGGCTTGTTTAGCTTGCGAGAGGGCAGAGTTGAAACAGGATAGCATAAATTTGTAGTGAAGGTAGTTTGCGAGAGTGTGAGACTTCCTCCAGAGGTGTTCAGAGGAACGAGTGGAGGAATGCAGCATGCGTGTGTGGGAATTTAGCCAGGGTCTAGGGTTAGAAGGGCGAGTGCGGCAGAGTGAAAGTGGGGCATGTAGATCAAGAGAGGAGGACAAGACAGAGTTGTAGTTCCTGACCAGGTTGTCGGGGTCTGTAGCAGAGCTGAGAGAGGAGAGGGAGGAGCGTAAAGTGGACTCAAAGTCAGGTAAGTGAATAGAGCGCAGGTTTCTGCAGAACCGGAGTGTAGATGGAGGTGGAGAAGGGGAGAAGCGAGATAGAGAGAATGAGATGACATGATGGTCAGAGAGAGGAAAAGGGGAAATGGAGAAATCGGAGAGAGAGAAGTTCTTAGTGAAAACCAGGTCTAAGTAGTGGCCATCCTTGTGGGTGCTGGCTGCAGTCCACTGTTGAAGGCCAAAAGAAGAGGTTAGAGAAAGAAAGCGGGAAGCCCAAGGAAGAGAGGGGTCATCAATGTGGCAATTGAAGTCCCCAAGGAGAAGAACAGGGGAGTCTGAGGAGAGGAAGAAAGAGAGCCAGGATTCAAAGTGAGAGAGAAAGGCAGAAGGGGGATGAGTAGAGGTAGGTGGGCGATAGATGACCGCCACATGGGGGAGATGAGAGAAAACCTGGACAGTGTGAGCCTCAAAGGAGGGAAAAGCAAGAGAGGGAGGAATAGGAAGGGTTCGGTAACGACAGAGAGAGGAGAGCAGGAGCCCCACGCCTCCACCCCTGCCATCAGTGCGCGGAGTGTGGGAGAAGGAAAGGCCACCATAGGAGAGGGCAGCTTCCAGAGCAGAGTCAGACTGAGTGAGCCAGGTCTCAGTTATAGCAAAGAGAAGCAGGGAGTGAGAGAGAAAGAAGTCATGCACAGAGAGGAACTTGTTAGAAAGGGAGCGAGCATTCCAAAGAGCACAGGAGAAAGGGAGAGAGGAGGGAGGGTGGCAGGGGATGGGTATGATGTTGGAGGGGTTGACACCAGAAGGAGTAGAGGTTGCAGTTGGCAGGCGAGGACGAGCGCATGTAGGAATAAGACAGGGACCAGGATTGTGAAAGATATCCCCAGAAGCAAGGAGGAGAAGCATGGATAGAAAAAGGATGTGTGAGGATGATTTGTAGGGGTGTTTTTTAGTGCAGGGGATATAGCTGTGGGGTGTCAGAGGACGCAGGTAAGAAAGGAGTTCATGTGAAAAGAGAAGTGGTGAAGGAAGGAGAGATGGAGATATATGAATAGAGTTAGAGACATACTGAGGCTGGTAGAAAGAAGTGAATCATTTGAGAAGAAGTGAAGTCACAGCAAATATAAATGGTAAAGGCAGCATCACAGCAGTAATGATGCAGTCTGGTATTGATGATATCCTCCTTTCCAGCGTAGTTCAAATGCAGGAATCAGGGCCAGATGGGGTGTCCACTTCTTCCTCACTTCTTTTGAACTTCCTTTTAAACTTCAGTTGTTCAGTAGTCATGCCACTTATAATGGGCCACTTTGATTATGGGCTGCAGGGTTTATATAACCCTGACTGGGTTTATATAGGCCAACCTGACAGTGTTGTTCTGTCTGTCTCCCTGTGTCCCTCCCCGTGTCCCTAGCGGCAATCTCATTGGACCTTGGGCCAGGCCAATGAGATTGCTCCCTTGGCCCGCCCGCCCCCGCACACCTCTCATTGGCCTGAGGCGGAGTGAAGGAGACACACACACACACACACACACACACTAGGGGGGGGGTGTTACATACATTAGCGGGGCTCACAGTGTTAGCAGCACATCTCCCGCTCTCTTACCTGCCGGTCCCGGAGGCTCCGCCTCTTCCTCCGCCTCTCCCTGTTTCCCGCGCTTTCACCCAAGGGCCCCCGCCCCCCCCCCGGCGCCGCTACAGTCAGCTGGGGAGCGGAGCGAGCACCCGGGACACAGCGGGAGAGCGGCCACAACACGCTGCCTCCCGCCTCAGATCCACGTGGGAGCTGCCGGACAGGTGAGGGAGCTGCCGGACGGGTGAGGGAGCTGCCAGACGGGTGAGGGAGCTGCCGGACGGGTGAGGGAGCTGCTGGACGGGTGAGGGAGCGGCCGGACGGGTGAGTGAGTGGCCTTCACCTCCCCTCACCCCCCTTCACCTCCCCTCACCCCCCTTCACCTCCCCTCACCCCCCTTCACCTCCCCTCACCCCCATTCACCTCCCCTCATCCCCCTTCACCTCCCCTCACTCCACTTCCCCTCCCTTCCACATCCCCTCCACCTCCCCTCCACCTCCCCTCCACCCCCCCTCCACTTCCCCCCCTTACCCCCCCTCCACTTCCCCCCCCTCCACCTCCCCCCCTTCACCTCCCCTCCACCCCCCCTTCACCTCCCCTCCACCTCCCCTTCACCTCCCCTCCGCCCCCCCTTCACCATCCCCCACCAACCCCCCTCACCACCCATCCTCCTCACCTCCCCTCCGACCTCCCCTCCGCCCCCCGTTCACCTCCCCTCCGCCCCCCCTTCTCCTCCCCTCCGCCCCCCCTTCACCACCCCCCACCACCACCATACCACCACCCCCCCCCACCACCCCTCCGACCTCCCCTCCCCTCCTTCAACGCCTTTCGTCCGCCCTCCCGCCTCTGCCTTTCGCCCACCCGCACTTCTGCCTTTCACCCGCCCACCGCTCACACCCCTGCGCCACACAGCCGCCGCACGCACTCAACAGACACCCGCCACACTCGACACACATCCGCCGCCTCTCACCCACCCCACACACTCAACACACACCTGCCGCATCCTGCCCCTACGCAACAATATCACTGACCAGCTGTTACCCGCACTCGCCACCCACCCGCCGCCTCACACCCTAGCAGGACCCCGACCCACAGCCAGCACTCACTACCCACGCGCCACCCGTACTGAACACCCAACTGCCGCCTCACACCCTAGCAGGACACACGCCTCACATTTTCACATCACTTATGTCACCAAAATATACATTGTACTGTGGTATGTTTACAATAAACCATTTTTATACAACATCGTATTACATTTTCTTCCATCTTTCTTTTCAACATTATTATCTAACCTTTACAACAAATAGTCACCTATCGTTCCACGATTTATAAATAATACTACCTATTACGGATTTACATCCCAGGCAACGCCGGGTATATCAGCTAGTATACTATATAATACACACAGCAAAGGCTTCAATGAGGATTTAGAGATGGTTTTTACCTAGAATTGGATCACTTGCATATACTATATAATACACACAGCAAAGGCTTCAATGAGGATTTAGAGATGGTTTTTACCTAGCATTGGATCACTTGCATATACTATATAATACACACAGCAAAGGCTTCAATGAGGATTTAGAGATGGTTTTTACCTAGCATTGGATCACTTGCATATACTATATAATTGTAAGGAATCCACTACTGGTTTTGACTTTTGCCTTGCAGACCTGTGCAGTTGCAGGCTTCCTCTGGCAATCTATGGCACAGGTGCTGCCTCTCATTGCAGCTTCTGCCCTGTGCTACTTCATTGGAGGAATTCTCACACACCCTCCTCCTGTGATTGGATCTCCGCCCTTTATATTCTAGGCGTTGGCTCTGAACCAGCGCCGAGCATAACTATTCATATCTCTATGTTACTGACTCTGCCACAAACCACCCCAGGCCTCTCTCCTAGCGTTCTTACCTTCCAAGTTCCTGAGTATCCAGAGGCCTGGTCCTGGACGTCTGTGCTGAAGCGTTGTTGCCAGCACTGGCCTGCTGCTATCTCCTTGCAGTGGCCTACCCCGGACGTCTGTGCTGAAGCGTTGATGCCAGCACTGGTAACTGCTGCATTCCCTCCTAGCAGTGGCTACCCTTCCTGTCCTGTGGCCTGCCGCTATTCTCCTGTAGTGGCCTATCCTGGACGCCTGTGCTGAAGCGTTGATGCCAGCACTGGTACTGCTGCATTCCCTCCTAGCAGTGGATACCTTTCCTGTCCTGCGGCCTGCTGCTATCCTCCTGCAGTGGCCTGTCCTGGACCTCCGTGCTGAAGCGTTGATGCCAGCACTGGTACTGCTGCATTCCCTCATAGCAGTAGATACCTTTCCTTTCCTGCGGCCTGCTGCTATCCCCTTGCAGTGGCCTGCCTTGGACTTCTGTGCTGAAGCGTTGGTTCTTCCCGACGCTGCCCTGCGGTGAACTTCGGCCAGCCTGCTGTCTCCTCCTGCTGAGATCGGCGTCATGGGCCGAGGCCGCACCTCGCGCAGAAGCCACCCCCGCGCTCACGCTCCTAAGCTGAAGCGGGGAAATCCTGACTACCTGTTGCCGAACTCCTGCTTCCATAACGACGATGCTGCCTTCTCCAATCCTGACCCTGCGATGTACGACTACGAACTGCGCACTCCGGATCAGTCTGCGTGGACTCAGGTCGGTGATTATATAACCCCACCTCAGCCCCGCGGTCCGGTCCCGGTTTGTGGCGAGCATCGGCGTAACAATAATACACACAGCAAAGGCTTCAATGAGGATTTAGAGATGGTTTTTACCTGAGGAGAGAAGAAGGATAAGATCCATTAGGGTAAGAGTTCCTTCCTTTTAAACTTCAGTTGTTCAGTAGTCATGCCACTTATAATGGGCCACTTGGATATGGGCTGCAGGATATGATCTGCTGCTCCTGCTCTTGCTGATCGCATTCGTCATCATAGAGAGCAGTCTTTTCGGTTCGTACCGATTACAGGCACCCCCATCATTCTTAGTGTGTTTTGTGGGTGTGATTCGGTTCGGGTTCCCCATAAGAGATGTCTTCCTCCTCATCGGACTGGAAGGGCCACTCTTCCGTGGGGTAGGGTTCATTACAGGAACGATGTATCTTGTCCTCCATTTTGGGGCTATCAGGTGTATTTTTCTTCCTGACCTCTGGAGGCGCTATTGCAGCTGTTGCCACTGTATTTGCTAGAACCCCAAATTTTGGTAGTCCTACAGGTGGGCAGACTTTGCTTGTAGAGTTCATAGCTCTCACAGGCATCTCTGTAGACTTTTTTTTTACTTTGGTATGTTTTACAATATTAGCAATCCTGTGCATGCATTCACTCTCATCGTCTGAATAAGGCCTGAAGGGACACTGCTCTTTGTGGTGGGGTTCTTTACACCAGGAACACATTTTCTTCCCCATTTTTGCAGATTCTGTATTTGACTTCAGCTGGGTGGCCATTTTAAATTCCCAGAATCAGTACCTTGCGTCGATCACGTCTGTAAAAATGTCCCTGCTTCAGCACAGTCTTGCATCAATTTTCACACTTTTCTGCATATACTCCATTCACAGCTGGTAGTCCTATGCAGTGTGGCAGCCTTTACTTCCAGAATCAGTACCGCTTGTGGGTCACCGTCTGTATTCACTGCTTAAGCGCAGTTTATTTATTTATTTATTTTTAAGTAAACAACAAAGCCTAGCTCCTCTGGAGCGCTAACTCACTTCTTGAACCCTGACTACGGCTGGAAGGCAAAGCCCCTTTTTCAACAACCATATTACACATTATTGTGATAGGCAAGTAAGGTTTACCTGCTTCAGCAGTCTCTCTCTCTCTCCTCTTGGGATTGGGGAAAAGAGTCTATCTGTGGTTTTGTGGCTTTCTTCAGTGCAGTGTAGACTTCCTTCCTGGATGTGTATCCCTTTAATTCTGGTCTCTGCTGCATGAGATTCTTTGCTTTGTTGCTCAGGCTGTTTGCAGGAACTATGCAGGCAAAAGCACAAAAAAATTCACAGGCAGTCTCCGGGGCCCCTTTGAACTTCAAGGGCCACCTCTCATCCCAACTTCTGACACCACATGTAAGAGATGTGTGCAGAGGTACGCAATGGAGACTGGTTTTAAGGTGAAATTAAATAAGGCTTTATTTCGCCTGTTGCTTTAAACACAGCAAACATGTGAAAATCCACAAACAAAATCTGCTCCACGTTGGAGTATATTTACACCTGTAGTCCAGCGATTCACCAGCCCAAATCATAGAGACATTTATATATATATATATATACACACACACATATATATACATATATATATATATATATATATATATATATATATATATATATATATATATATATACACACAGACATAGATAATCAGTTTTATAAGAAAAGTCTTATCTGTCTCGTAGTTGTAGGGGGGAGGCTTCTCTCTTTCCTGGGTTGCTGCCTTTTCCTCAGGTTATCTCAGCATTACGGTGTAGAAGTCTTGTGAGCTCCAGACATCTGTGATCCCTCTGTCAGTCTCATTTGTGAGACTCAGGAACCTCTGCTTTGTCTGTTTCCTTGGTCAGCCCAGTTGTGGACTAAGGAATCTCTCTTCCTGTCTCAAAGGCAGGCTTTACTAACCAATCTCTAATCAGCCAGGTGGTGTTGGTTAATTGACTTCTAGCAGTTAACCACCACACTGCTGGATTAGAGGCACCTTTTTGAACAGGGACAAATCCCCTGTTACACTGCTACATTTTGACCTATAAAAGCAGCAGTCCTCCCCATGAGGCAGCATCCTTAGTGGAACGCGCTATCTGCCGCGTTTCCTCCCGGCGTCGCGCTTCAAATACAAACTTGCGAAGCGCCGCTCTCCCTGAAGCGCATGTACACGCTCACTATATGCTTATTCATTGGCGTCCTAGTGTTTGTTTCATGCGAGCCACGTAGCTTGCGCCATAGCCTGCACTGTGGACAAAGCCTAAGTCTACGAGTTTAACTCCCATGTTCGTATCTCGCCCCCTTATCATGTTCAGCTTTCATTTTAGTTTAGTCTTTTTGTAATGTTAAAAATCTCGATTTTGTTTGAAATCTACAGGGCATGCAAATTAAATCTCCGGTTTGTTTGGTTAATCATGGTATCATAATTACTTCACAAACAGAGAAGTGAACACAATAAACGTCAGATAAGCATTTCACCGCAACCCAAAGAAAACACTTCTTTTTCACAACAAAGGAAGTTAGTCTGAGGGAAGGAAACTAATTACATTGATAACTTGGTGTTTTCCCCACGCTTTGGTTTCAAATGGGTCAATTGTTTGCAGAGATGCAGCAACCGTTAGAGACGCAAACAGGAATATACAGGCATCAACAATTCTCTCGTTTCGTGTGCGTCTCTTGCACTCTCTCGTGTGCCTCACTTTCTCTCTCGTGCTTTCTCGTGTGTGTCTCGCTTTCTCTCTTGTGTGTCTCTCATCTCAGTTCCTGTGTATCTGCACTGGGTAAAAGGCAGAGACGCCCCCCCGGGAGATGGCATACAAACCTGGGTTACCGGGTGGAACATTACAATTTAAAGCTGCAGGGTTTATTTATTTATCAAATGTTTTACCAGGAAGAATACATTGTTTTCACGTATGTCCTGGACACCTGGTTGCCAGGTGTCCAGTATTGAACCGGAATGTACTTTATTTGGACACTGTCCAGTAAAAAGAATTAGAGGTAATACTGTACATCAAGCATGTCAAACTCGCGGGCCGCATGCGGCCCACAACGAACATATTTGCGGCCCAACCCAGTGGACCCCAATCTGTGTGACGCGGCGCCCTTGTGCGCCGTGGTTTGCCTAGAGGGGCACCGCGATTATCACTCCCCACCATCCCTCCGCTTATCCCTCCCCACCATCCCTCCGCTTATCCCTCCCCACCATCACTGCATCATGCCGGCCGGGCCGCAGGGGATTGGCTGCAGGCAGAGAGGAAGCCGGGGGCGGGGCTTCCGCTTTGTGCAGAGCACACGGTGAGTGTGTGTGTCTGCCTTCCGGCTCCTCTGCCTGCTGGTGTCTGTGTGGTGTCCCATCCCCTTCTGCCCCGGGTGATAGGAGAAGGTAGGGGGGTTGGGGGGGAGGGAGTTAGTTGTAAATTTGCCTGTCCTGCATGGATCGCATGCCTTTCCTCCCCCCCTCCCCCCAGTCACTCACATCCGTCGCAGCCTCTGCTCTCCACTGCTGCTCTCGTGTCTGAGTGTGTGTGTGTGTGTGTGTGTGTGTGTATCATCTGTGTGTGTGTGTGTGTGTATCGTGTGTGTGTGTGTGTGTATGTGTGTCTGAGAGAGAGAGTGTCTGAGAGAGAGAGAGTGTCTGAGAGAGAGAGAGTGTCTGAGAGAGAGAGAGTGTCTGAGAGAGAGAGAGTGTCTGAGAGAGAGAGATTGTCTGAGAGAGAGAGAGTGTCTGAGAGAGAGAGAGTGTCTGAGAGAGAGAGAGAGTGTCTGAGAGAGAGAGAGAGTGTCTGAGAGAGAGAGAGTGTGTCTGAGAGAGAGAGAGTGTGTCTGAGAGAGAGAGAGTGTGTCTGAGAGAGAGAGAGTGTGTCTGAGAGAGAGAGAGTGTGTCTGAGAGAGAGAGAGTGTGTCTGAGAGAGAGAGAGTGTGTCTGAGAGAGAGTGTGTCTGAGAGAGAGAGTGTCTGAGAGAGAGAGAGTGTGAAGGAAGACCTAATTTCCTCGTCTATGATTCAGAACTGAGAGGAGCCTTTCCTCTGCCTAGAAAACCTGAAGCCTTGTGACTGGATACACAATCTGCACCATTTTGCAGCAGACTTCCCCGGAGAAGCTTTCACGCCCTGCCACTGTTATCTTCGATTTTTGATGAACTTTTCAGGCCTGGTAGACGAACGAAATGAAACGTAACGCAAGCCAGGTTTCAAATCCTTTGTCTCAATTTATTACTCATAGGGTAATGACTTTTATACAGAAAAAAAAAAGATATTGGTTAGAGGCGTAAAATAGGCGTATCATAGGCGTATCCTAGGCGTATCCTAGGTGTGTCTTGGGCGTAGCTTTGATTAGAGGTGGGATTTAGGGGCAGGACATATTAGTGGCGTGACTTTTGGGACGTGTCTTTCCCAATAAAAGCAATGTCTGAATACATAGCTTATTCATTGTCTGTTATCAAACGAGACCTTGAGTCTTTAGCAACTACTGTATATTACACTATTTTGTGGGATTCCCCAAGTAGGGAGAGACCAATGCTGTTGCTAGGGGGAAGTGCAGCTTCTTCCTTCCTGATTGACTGCATTACCCAGCAGCAGCCAAGTAGGGTGACCAGATTTTGAAAATGAAAAACCGGGACACACAAAAAAATTATTAATACAACACAAAACATTACGGAGAATGAAAATTATAATGATATTTATCTAAAAGTGGCACCATTGATGCTGTATTATTAATTCTACCTCTTCCCATTCTCTTTCTACCTTCTCCCCCATCAGGGCCGCCAACAAAAATCATGCCCCCCCCCCAAAAAAAAAATGTAATGGACCAACCAAAAAATCTACTCGCCACCTAGCCCCACCCCTTAAAGAAATTTAATAAATTCCTAGAACAAAAACAGGATTCGTTTTGTACATAACAGTTTTATTGTATTACACTTATACTGTACTACAATGTGTGCGTGTGTGTGTGATGACCTCACTAATCGAAAAAAAAAAAGCCAGATGTGAATGATTCTGAACCCCTTAACCAGTGTCAGGATTCCGCCTCTTCACAATATCTAAAGCAGCAATCCCGCCTGGGATCTTACCTGAATCGCAGTCCCTCAAGGTATTATAATGGAGGGGAGGTGTTCCCTACCTGTCTTCCGAGGTCTCCCGTGTGAAACTTGAGTCAGATCTGGAAGAAAGCAGTATAGGTTATCTCGGTGTAGGTATACGGCAATTAAGATAAGATAAACACAACCTAGTGAAAATAAAGGTGAACAATAGCGCTCATGCAAACAATGAATTACAATGAATTACAAAAAACCTGTAATATAGAGTCCAAGGTAGTCCTGGAGCTGCCCAAAGAAGTGAATCTGGAATCTCCTACCCAGATTTGGTAATGTAGGGGAAAGACACCTCCTGTGGCCTGAGGAATGGTTTAATTGTGATTGTAGACAAAGTTATTTTCTTGATGGATTCCTCAAGAGAAAAAGAGAAAACAAGCATACACACTGCAATAGTGCATTACCCAGGGACAACTAGGATGTATAAAGAGAGCAATTTTAATACAATAATAAAATACAGTATAACATATAAAATAAAAAACAATTGATTACACTAAAAAAAATTGCTAAGAAGAATTATACTAAAAAGAACTATCTGTGCCTTGGCATAGGAACCAGATGTCTTGAAACTTGCTCCGTTTGGTGTAAAATTGGAAATCTACTCACCAAAAGTGACTAGGACATAAGCGTTATTGAAATGGTCTTATCAGCATATGGGACCACTTGCTGCAAAGTGAAATTGCGTCAATCCTCGGAAGAGGATCTCCTTTTCTGCTCGGGTGTCTGCTTGCTGCACACTGCTTGCTGATTTCTCCCAGAATTCAGCCGATCAACTCCTCCTGTGACGTCACCGCTTGTTCTCCACAGCTACGGTGTCTTAGTAATGCCAAAAGACCTCCTACATGTTTCGAAACTCCTAATAGTGGGTTTCTTCCTGATACACACAGCTACTGATACACACAGCTACTGATACACACACAGCCACCGATACACACAGCCACGATACACACACAGACACCGATACACACACAGACACCGATACACACACAGACACCGATACACACACAGACACCGATACACACACAGCCAACGATACACACACAGCCACCGATACACACACAGCCACCGATACACACACAGCCACTGATACACACATACACAGCCACCGATACACACACAGCCACTGATACACACACTCACACAGCCACCGATACACACACAGCCACTGATACACACACAGCCACTGATACACACATACACAGCCACCGATACACACACAGCCACTGATACACACACACTTTCCCCAATACACACACAAAGTGGAGTACAGTCAGAGTCAGCGACCGATGTGAGTGACTGGAGGGGGGGGGCGGGGGAGAGAGGAAAGGCCGACGATCCGAGCAAACGACTCCCCGCCTCCCCATGCACCCATCTTCCGCACCAAGGGGACCGGGGGCAAAGGGAGAGCAGAGGGGGGGCAAAGGGAGCACAGGGGGGCAAAGGGAGCGCAGGGGGGGGGAAAGGGAGTGCCAGGGGGGGGAAAGGGAGCACCAGGGGGGCAAGGAGGGCAAAGGAAACACCAGGGGGCAAAGGGAGTGCCAGGGGGGCAAGGGGAGCGCCAGGGGGGACAAAGGGAGAACCAGGGGGGTTGCAAAGGAAGCACCAGGGGGGTAGCAAAGTGAGCGCCATGAGCACCAGGGAGGGGCAAAGGGAGCACCAGGGGGGTAAAGGGAGCGCCAGGAGCACCAGGGGGGCAAGGTGAGCACATGGGGGCAAGGCGAGCGCCAGGGTGGGCAAAGGGAGCGCCAGGGGGGCAAAGGGAATGCCAGGGGGGGGGGCGTTCCCTAAATTTGCAAGGGGGGCAAAGGGAGAGCCAGGGGGGCAAAGGGAGCGCCAGGAGTGCAAAGGGAGCGTCAAGGGGGCAACGCGGGCAAAGGGAACACAAGGGGGGCAAAGGGAGAGCCATGGGAGCAAGGGGAGCGCCAGGGGAGGGCAAAGGGAGTGCCAGGGGGGGCAAAGGGAGCACAGGGGGGGGGGAAAGGGAGCGGCAAAGGGAGTACCAGGGGAGGCAAAGGGAGCGCCAGGAGCACACGGGGGGCAAGGCGAGCGCAAGTGGGGCAAAGGGAGCGCCGGGGGGGCAAAGGGAGAACCAGGGGGGCAAAGGGAGAGCCAGGGGGGCAAAGGGAGCACCAGGGGGGCAAAGGGAGAGCCAGGGGGCAAAGGGAGCATGGGGGTGTCAAAGGGAGCGCCAGGGGGGCAAGGAGGGCAAAGGGAACACCAGGGGGGCAAAGGGAGAGCCAGGGGGCAAAGGGGGGTAAAGGGAGCGCCAGGTGGCAAGGCGAGCACCAGGGGGGCAAAGGGAGTGCAAGCGGGGCAAAGGGAGCACCTGGGGGGCAATGGAAGAGTCAGGGGGCAAAGAGAGAGCCAGGGGTTAAAGGGAGCTCCAGGGCGGGGGGGCAAAGGAGCACCAGGGGGGCAAAGGGGGGCACCAGGGTGGCAAAGGGAGCGCCAGGGGGGCAAAGGGGGTGCCAGGGGGCAAAGGGAGCGCCAGGGGGGCAAGGGGAGCAACACCACACAGCAGACAGAGGAGCCAGGAGCGGGAAGGCAGACACACACTCACCGTGTGCTCTGCACAAAGCTGAAGCCCCGCCCCCGGCTTCCTCTCTGCCTGCAACCAATCCCCTGCGGCCTGGACGACATTCTAAGCCCCGCCTCCCGGCATCATCATTCATCCAATCCCATGCGGCCCTTCATCCAACCCCACCCCCTCCCCTCCCTCCGGCAGCATACAGCATACATTCAGTCACAAATACTTTCTGGCTGCCGCATCTTCCTCACCGCCGCCATCCCGCATCTAAATACCGGGACCAGAGACAAAACTCAGGACATTTCCGGGACAGACGGGCACCCGGGACAGGAGAGAAAAAACTGGGATTGTCCCGGCAAAATCGGGACAAATGGTCACCCTAGTCAGGAGCCTGGGTCCAAGGAGAGGAGGCAACAGCATGGAGCGGTGTGTGTGTGTGTGGTGTGTCTTATCTTTCACCATTGTGTCCATTATTTTAAGGAGAAGTCATACCTCGCTCGCCATAAAGAACACCTTTTTCACCACTGAAGTCCTTTAGCTGCAGTATTTATCAATGGCTTCCCAGTCTAAATTCTGTAGTGGCTTCTGGGAATGTCATCTGCAGCAAACCTTTTCTCTCAGGGAAGGTACAATGGCCGCTGCCATACACACGTTAAAACAGAGGAAGAGGTAACTGCTGGTGCCAGTGAGATGAATAAAGAGATGAAAAGCAAAACCTGATTCAGCAAAAGCTAAACGAACCGTTTGTATTGTCTTCATTTTTAGTTTTTTGATGGTGGGAGATTTGCTGCTTTAAGAAGTGAGAAATCTCCGGTCTATATTAAAATGGCAGAATTCCCCTGTGTGTATGCAGTATATAGAGTAGAAAATGGGGCACAGGCAGGGTTTCCACCTTCTACTGATGGCCAACCCGGAGACTAATACAAAAGAAATTCTCTTACTTGGTGCGGCGGCGTCTCCGGCATCCTCCTGCAATTCCCCCTCCAACTGCAGTGGATATGGCTGCACGGCATCAAATGACGCCGCATTGCCATGACAACGGGATGTCATTTGACGCCACGCAGCCAGGTTCACTGCAGTTGGAGGGGGAATTGTCAGAGGGTGCCAGAGACGTCGCCGCCACCCGGAGATTGACATGCTAAACCTGTAGCCCGGTATGTGCCCATAACCCAGAGTCTCCGGGTCAAACCCGGAGAGGTGGCAACCCTGGGCACAGGTACTGGTTCGAATAGTTTGACCGGTCTCTTCAATTGGTGTCCTGAGGCTTTAATGTGGCCCTTGGACTCTCGGCTATCCAAACTACTACTACTGATATTGACACGTGCAAAATGCTGTGTTTCACACTAAAACCTACTTGTATGTTAAATATAATGTAAAGTATACTGTAAAGTAAATATATAGGGTACAAATGTTATAAATGCTTTGAAAATGTTGAAATATATTGGTTTGAAGTCTAAATGCATCTAAAATAACTGCAATAAGCTTGTGGCCCTTCTACTCCTCAATCTTTCCTGACTGGCTCCTGTGAAATGGATGTTAAGCCCTGATATACAAGTTCTTATGTCGGATGAAACACTCAAACAGTGTATGTCCCTGTCTTGTTTAGGTGGCCCTGCAGACCGTGTCGGGTTGCAGCAGCTAGACACCCTACTGCAGTTGAATGGGCAGGCTGTGGAGCATTGGAAGTGTGTGGAACTTGCCCATGAGATAAGGTAATCTTGTTACAAAAATGGTCACACCAATACTTACTGGGCTGTAGAACCTTTTCTAATGGTCTCCTGCCTTGGCGGTCCGGTCTCGTGCCTTGGCGGTCCGGTCTCCTGCCTTTGCGGTACACTCTTTCCTTTGTATTAGAAAACACATCAAATATGTGTACAGCTATGAAACGGAAAGTTGTGTTCCAGACCCATCAACAAATACCTTTGGATGTTTTGTGATACACTTCCTTTTATTTCCCTCGTCGTCGTCCCCCGTCCTGTCCCCCATCCCCAGTGCCCACTGCCGTCCCCACAATTTCAGTAGCCAATCAATGTAAAACGACTGGACATTGATTGGCTGATGAAACTGACGTCACGCTGCTGCAGCCGGAGATCACAGATTGAAAAGACTCCCGTGACTGCAGCAGTGTCGACGCCGTACTTTGCAGCCAATGGTAGTTTCAAGAGTGAACACTACCATTGGCCACCAGGGGTCGGTGATGGACGCGTGAGCGCGCGCACACATCGCGAAGTGCTCAGTGTGAACGGGGCCTAATGTACATAGCTTTTGAAAAAAAAAAATTCCAGGTGTAGTGTAAAGCAGAAACGTGAGGTTTTGAAAGCTCTGTGGAGTATAATTTTACTTGTTGGTCCCCTAAAAGGCTTATTCAGAGAATCCCCTGAAATTGTAAAGACGTCCCCTATGTGTCAGTGCAACCTACATCAAATCTACCTTTCTCCAGAACCAGTACGGACACTAGAACTTTGTGCTACAGTTCTACAAAGACAAGCTAACTAAATAAAGTACATTTATATATAGAGAACAGTGGCAATCTAAAATATTTGCTTAGTACCAATATAAAGGTAAAATGCCTGATAAGGTGAATATCGCAACTTCTGATATAAATAACAGTTTAGGTTGGAAAACAAATACATGTCCATAGAGTTCAACCTTCTGATATATTCCGATTTGCAATTTGGTGAGATATTTATACTGTGCAGATGTAGCAGGCCTTATTACTCCGATGAAAGTACGCACAGTAACTACGTCATGCTTGTGCTATAGGGGTGATCGTGTTCAGCGGAAGAACCTCTTCTGTTCGCGTCACTCTGATATCACAATCATGCTGCAGGAGCTGTGGCACCAGTGTGTGTGTGTGTGTGTGTGTGTGTGTAGACACACAAATGTGTTTAAAATCTGGGCAAAAATGGCCGCGCACACGGTAAAGTGCCTAATATAAGGCATACATGGTGCAAGGTAAAGGGAATTCGATAAATTAAGTCAGTTAAGATTACAGGGTGATCTGTAATACCAGCACAGCACTACATAAGCATAAATATAACCCTGATGTCTCGCTCCCCAGGGGAGGCTTATGTTTGCATCTTGGACATAATAAATTACCCTTTATTTGTTACTGTTTGTGCTGTGCTGGTATTATCAATCACCTGTGATCTTAGCAGGCATTTATATGTACTGTATGTAGGTATTAGGAATTGTGCTCCCTTTGCCTTTTCCATCCCGATATCCTCTGGTAGTTTTTGCCTTGAAATATTCTTTGTGTCATTTGCATAGTTAATGTTTACTTTGGCTGTAGTGCTGTAGTGTCTAATTGGTTCATATAACCCGCCTTATCAATTGCTCTTTTCAGGAAGTGCCACGGTGAGATCACACTTCTAGTGTGGAGAATCATCCCACAAATAAAACCCGGACTGGAGAGCATGGTCCGAAGGTCGTCTTGTAAATCTGCCTCTGACCTCCCGTCTCAGCCTGTCAAGCGGGAGAAGAATAGTACCAGGTCTCTCAGCGCACCTCAGCGACAGAGTTGTCATATTATGTACGATGAGACGGGGAGGCTACTTCTGAACAGCTGGGAGAGGAGCAGCAAGCCGGAAAAGAAGACCCAGAGCACTCTACCTTCTTTATCCCGAGCTTCCTCCACTGCGGACACCAACTACATCATTTTGGCTCCATTAAATCACGGAACTCAGGTAAAACCTCTAATGCAACTGTTCATGCTGCTGCTTGTTCTGTTTTTAGATGACACAGAGAACGATTGACCCAGCCCGACCTACACTGAGATTCCCCAAGTTTGATGCTATTGAACCTCTTTCTTCCAGCATGATGGTAACTAATTCTGCTGCCATCAACATCTTTGCGAACCAACCAATCTGTTACAAAGTCAATGTGACCCCCCCCCCCATTTTCTTTATTAGGCGTGGTGGTAGTCTCTGGGAACTATAAATGGTAGGGATCTCCTGGAAGTTGGACCGAGGCGGGGGGGGCTTACATGTTCTAGGCAGAAGACCCATTGAATCTTGAAATGTTAGAGACTTTATTTTGAACTTTGGCAGGATTGCGGCTTTAACAATTGCTGCACACTTCCCCCTCTGACAATACTGTACATATTCACACACTGATCTAAGGATGAACCAACACATTTTTAGATCACAGATTTCATTCATTATGGAAAGCCACCTGAACTGTTACAAGCACTGTTATACTACGATAATTGGTGAAAACGTTGTTTGCTAGACACCTGTGTGGCATTATCTCAACAGCTATCTCTGTGTGTGTGTGAGCAAAGGCTATTGTTTCCGCTAGTGCCACATTGTGTGATATTCTGCGTTATCGATGCCATTGATATCTATGGAAACTCTGATATTCTGCATATAACCCAATATGTTGTGTTATCAGCGGGAGCAACGAAGTCTGCTACACCTGTGTATGTCAGAGAGAGCGAAGTATTGGGGCACTCAAAAAGAATACACAAAGTTCATATAGGTACAGTAAAAGCAGTCACTACTTATCTTCATGGGGTGCTGGCAGCCAAACCAGGAAAACCACACCAGTACAAAAACAATGTAGAAGCAACAAAACGGAGGTCCACCGTACTGCAGGTATAAACTAAAACCAGTTTATCGCATCTAACACAGGTTCTTTATCTAGCACAAGGGTGCTCAACTCCAAACCCGCCCCCCCCCCCCTTCCAAACTGGTGGAGTTTTCAGGATATCCCTGTGTAACCCTTGTCCCCCCCCCCCCAGACTCATCTGTGGTGTCTAGGGTGCGTGAGGGCAGATTACATGCGTAGTGGTGGTGCATACCTGCGTGGAACAGGAGGGCCTGAGCTTCCCGCGTTGTTATTGAGGAGACAGGACCAGGCTTCTGGGGTGGTAGCCTCCATGGTATCTTAGTGGTGCAGCGCCTCCATCTTCTATACTCCCAGGGATATGGGATAAGACCTGTATAGAAGAACCTCTCTGGTCCAGGGTTAAATGCTCCAGACTCACAACACAGTCTTTGTATAAAAGTATAGTCTCTTTATTGGTCAGATCAGCGACTCCAAATGTAGTGGCGACCAGCAGCCACAACAACAACAGCAATGTTCTGCTTAACACTCCACTCTCCTCTCTTTACCAGTCCTTCCTCCTCTCCTTCCCTCCAAGTCTCTCCTCCAACAGGATGGTCTGGGCTGGGGTGGCAATACCCCGCGGCCCACCTCAGATGTTAGCCTCTGGGTGGGGACTGGATTCTCCCCATCACCCCAGCAGTGGGGTGAGGGGCATTGGTCCACTGGGTCTATCGTGCTATCAGCTCTACTCAAAGTGGCTGAGTCTCTCCTCTCCTCTCTCTGCTCCTGTACGACTGCACAGGTGAGACCGCACTGTCTCCTCCAACTCCTCGGACAGAACAGCACCGTCACTTACTGGAGCTGGCTCCTAAATAGAGTCAGCCCCACCCCTCATGATGTCAGCAGAACCTCCCCTCCGGCTCATGCCTGCAGCAGAGTCAGGGGCCTGCATCTACCACTCAGGCAGGGCTTGGAAGAGGGAAAACCCATGATGACTATTGGTGCCTGCCCTTAACAGGACTTACCACAGTAGGAGGAAGAAAGGTATAGCCCGTGCTGTTTACAGGGGGCTAAACCTGCTTCAGCACAGGTGGCTCAATCCGTCCCTGCTTCAGCGTGGCTCAACCAAAGGCTCAGTTTGAGCCCCTGAGCCACCTATACTGAAGCTGTGATTTCCTGAAAACCTAACCTGTTGGGAGGGGTGGGGGGTGGCTTGAGGACTAAACTTAAGCACCCCTGTGCTAGACAAAAAAAAAAAAAAAAGCTGTGTGTGCTGTGCACGCGCATAGTAAGTGAAACGTCTTTGTGTGTTGTCAGCAACATATAAAGTAACAATAATATTATTACTGCTTAGAGCATGAGTAAATTTGATTGGCGGGGCCATGTTTATTGGCAGCAGTACCAGCATCATGGATGTTGAGCGGGTGGGGGAGCTCACAGGGGTGGGAGGTGGGGGGGGGGATAGGCACATCATTCTGGGGCGGTGTTCGGTGCATCACTGGGGTGTGTGTGTGTCAGAGTGTGTGTGTGCGTGCGTCAGAGTGTGCGTGTGTGTGTCAGAGTGTGCATGCGTGTGTTAGTGTGCGTGTGTCAGAGTGTGTGTGCGTGTGTCAGAGTGTGCGTGCGTGTGCGTGTGTCAGTGTGCGTGCGTGTGTCAGTGTGCGTGCATGTGTCAGTGTGTCAGTGTGTGTCAGTGTGTGCGTCAGTCAGTGTGTGTGTGTGTGCGTCAGTCAGTGTGTGTGTGTGTGCGTCAGTCAGTGTGTGTATGTGTCAGCCAATGTGTGTGTGTGTCTGTCAGTGTATGTGTGATGTGTATGTCTCTCTGTCTGTGTCCTGCCCCCTCTCTCCTGACTCAACCCTGCCCCCTCTCTCCTGACTCCCCCCTGCCCCCTCTCTCCTGACTCCCCCCAGCACCCTTGTCCTCCCCCCAGCACCCTTGCCCCCCCCCCAGCTCCCTTGCCCCTCTCCAGCACCCTTGTCCTCCCCCAGCACCCTTGTCCTCCCCCAGCACCCTTGTCCTCCCCCCAGCACCCTTGTCCTGCCCCCTGCCCCCAGCACCCTTGTCCTGCCCCCCAGCACCCTTGTCCTGCCCCCCAGCACCCTTGTCCTGCCCCCCAGCACCCTTGTCCTGCCCCCCAGCACTCTTGTCCTGCCCCCCAGCACCCTTGTCCTGCCCCCCAGCACCCTTGTCCTGCCCCCCAGCACTCTTGTCCTGCCCCCCAGCACCTTTGTCCTGCCCCCAGCCCCCAGCACCCTTGTCCTGCCCCCCAGCACCCTTGTCCTGCCCCACAGCACCCTTGTCCTGCCCCCCAGTACCCTTGTCCTGCCCACCCAGCACTCTTGTCCTGCCCCCAGCCCCTTTCAGCAGTCCCCCCCCATTCCTACCAGATCGCGACATGGAGGCAGTGGTGGCAGGGGGGGCCTCAGGGTACCCTCGGTCTCTCTATGTTTCTTGGCCTGTCTCCGCCACCCCCACCCCCGTGCTGTGCTGTCCTGTCATCGTTCAATCGGGTGGATCGGGGAGGGATGGGGACAGCTGAATCTCCACTCTCGGCGCCGCTTCATCTTCAGCCTCCGACGCTGCTACGAGGGGTGGGCGACTCTGCGCATGCGCTGCCTCGCATCAACGGCCGATTGTGCGCATGCTCGCACAGATAGCTTCCTGGCCTGAGGGACCCGGCGGTCACATCTGCGCATGCGCCTCAACCTGAGGGACCCGGCGGTCACATCTGCGCATGCGCCTCAACCTGAGGGACCCGGCGGTCACATCTGCGCATGCGCCTCAACCTGACGGACCCGGCGGTCAAATCTGCGCATGCGCCTCAACCTCCTATGTCTGTGCGGACGTGTGGGGGGGAATGGCTGCCGTTAGGAGCGGCGCCGGCGGCAATATGTTAGTGTGGGGGGAGCGGCAGTGATTAGGAGCGGCCCCGGCTGCTATCGCCGCCGCCGCCGCATGTGAGAGCAGGCGTGTGGGGGAAGCGAGGGGGGGGGGAAGCCATGACGTCACTTCCGTTTCATATTTCGTCTCCCATCTCTCCAGTTTTGCCCCATCAGAAGTAGGTGTCACTAAAGAAGTTTCACTTAAAAAAAACCTGTGTAGTTCGAAACGTTGCGCTATTTTGATTTTTTTTGGGATGCAATCAACTGGTTTTAGTTTATATCATGCATGCGGTACGGAGGGGGGGGGGGGGAAGGTCCCTTAAGATGTGCAACAAGCTCAAAAATCAGTCCCCGCTCCAGATATAAACCAAATGTGATCAGTTTATTCCATATCAAAACGTGACAGTCTCCCGCTTTGATTGTCCTGGCACTTTGAGGAACTAAGAGGTGTGTATTCCCTGGGAAAGGGGAATTGCGGCCTCAACAACATAACATTTGCTTTGAAATCACTGTGCGCTCTTATACGTGGCTGGCATGTTTGCCATCAGATATCAGAGAGGTATTTATGGCTTCAGTCAGCATGTAGCGGTTTGGGAAAGCTTGTGTAAAAGGTGCGGTTCCACCGGAGTTAATAAGTAAAAACGTGCTAACTGTTGTTATTTTAAATGACAATTTCCACGTAGCGCTGCCCTTAGCGTACACAAACACAGTTTGCATATCCGCGGCCGCTTTCCGTGCCGTAGACCAGGGTGCACAAAGTGGGGGTCGCACCCCCCAGGGGGGGGTGGGAGACTTTCCGGGGGGGGTGTGGCGGCTACAGAGGTCCTGCGCTCTCCCCTAAGGCACTTAAATTAAGTGCCGGGGGAAGCGCGCGAAGCCTCTGCCGATTCTCCTACCTGATCTTTGGCGACGCGTCTCGATGCTAACCAGCATCAAATGACGCCACGTGACATCACATGACCCCACTGTGTCATTTGATGCTGGAGCCTTGCAGGAGGAGGGGGGGCGCGAGCCGGGAGGTGAGAAGGCAGGAGGGGGCGCAGGATCAAAACTTGGCGCACCCCCTGCCGTAAACAACACAATGCTCTTTTTCGCCTTGCATTTGAAAAGAGTTATTAAACCGATCCGAATCTCTGTAGCGACTGAGGGTTGTACGGCTGCGTGTTTTGACTTATTTGTAAATCAAATATATGTTGCCAATTAGGACCGCACAGTGATTATAATAAACTTCTGCTAATAACATCTGTTTAGGTTATTAAATGCCATCTCAGGGGCGGCCAACTCCTGTCCTCAAGGGACAACAGGTCAGGTTTTCAGAATATCCCGGCTTTAGCACAGGTGGCTCAGTTTTGACTGAGCCACTGATTGAGCCACCTGTGCTGAAACAGGGATATGCTGTAAACCTGACCTGTTGGTGGCCCTTGAGGATTGAAGTTGGCCACCCTTGCTCTGTCTGCATGACAGTATTAGCCAAGGATATTCGAGTGATCTGATGCGGAGTCTCTTCCTGGCTTCCCTCATGTCTGTCGGCCTCAGTCAGACGCATAGCAAGTAATGCCACATAACTGTTATTTTAGGATGGTTTCACATTGGTGATGGAACACATTTTAAGCTGTTGACAAAATTACCTTTAAATGCTATGTAGCCATGTCTAAAATTGGTGTACATATCTCTTTCTCATGCTGGCAGTAAACCTGGTAAGTGTGCAGGATTGCCAGCATGCTATCAATGAGGTTTGCCCTCACACCCTGGTGAGGTGTCATATGTCCCCAAAGGAAGTGACAACATGCAGTGTGTTCCCACTTAGTGATACAGAGCATGTTTGTTCTCTGGGGGGTGATATAAGACACAGCACTGCCTAAAGTTAGGAGTTCAGTTTCCTGTTGTTGTGCTGCTCTGTTCACTGAGAGGCATGTGAAGGTCTGCAACAATGTTGCAGTGTCTCCTGCTAGCTGTGAGTCAGTGAGCATACGCAGCAGAGTTAGAGGAGCTGAGAGAGACAAAGCAGCTCAGGAGAGGAGCTGACAGCAGCCAGAGAAGCTGGAGAATCTCTCTGAGAGTAGAGGTGGAAAGCAGATCTATTAGAGAAGGGACCTTCCTAATGGAATGCTGCAAGGAGATGAGTGGCTGAGCTGTTATCTGTGAGGGGCAGCTTGCCCATACCAACCATCAATAAAGATGCCCTGTTCGAATATACCTCCACTGTGTGAGTGTGAGGTGACTCAGCAGTGGATGGCACCACCAAGAAGGAGTCCCTCACCAGGACCATCTCCCTGCGGAAGCACAGATCCTGATGAGGTGGAGGCACTGCACTGGATATAGGTAGGACTCGCACACACTACCTCAGCTGCCTGTCTGGATGACATCCTCTAATACCATCAAGCGGGAGACTCAGGAGCCCTGTTGCCTACAGGTGCACCACCAGACACGAACACGTAATGGGGATTGGTTAGATTACCCGGGCCAATGTGAGATTGGGGGGGGGAAAACCCGTTACAATTGGAGGCGCTGCTGAGATACCTGTCAACAGGACAGGCTTTTGCTAGGCACACTAGGAAACAGGGAAAGTGTATGCTGCCACTTTGTGCTGCGTTGGGATGGAACCGCAGGGATACCCTGGGAACCTGAGAGGAGTTAGTGGGTCTGGAGAGGGGCTATAGCTGTCCTAGTCACCTTGAGGTAGCGCTAGGGGTAGGATGCCTGAAGGGATAGCCTGTTAACGTGGTCAGGAATTCTGGAGAGGATCTGCACTAGGCTAGCCAACAGTAGGTAGACGCCCAAGTACTGCATGGAAGAGTACTCTAGTCCATTCCAGATCACTTACCGAAGGGAGCACAGACTGGGAGGAAGGAGATACAGCAGACACAGCAAGAGTGAGCCTAGCCTGAGGTAGTGCAAACACGAGTCAGATCTACATTAGGTACACAAGGTGGTGCACAAGGCATGTTTGTTGTATCAGTATGGCAGCTGCCCCGCAGAGAGGAGCTCCATGTACAATCAGAACAAACACAGCAACCAAAATGGCGACGAAGTTGGAGTCAGTAGTAATGCTCAATCAGTCCATTGTAAGTGAAGAGGACATAGGACAATTGATGAAGCGGTACTTCAGTCTTCGTCAGAAAGACGGAGAGGAGCTATCTGATTTCCTCCAGCGGATTGGAGCAGTCTTACGGGAGATGCGAAAAGGGGATCGTATTAAGGCCACTGAGGTGGAAGTGTACTTTTGTTATCAAGTTCTGAGAGGAGCGATACCTGACCATCCTGTCGTGGCCAAGATGCGGTGCTCCTGGAGGCGGGGTGGCCCCCTGTCCTTAGAGTGGCTAGTGGATGAGATAGAGAAACATGAAGTTTCAACTGCTGCGAATATGGATGGCAGAGCGATCCAAAATGGCGGTTCCCGCTTCCCTGGGAGACCGCGTGGGCCAGTTGCAGAAAATGCTGCAAATGCTAAACTTGAAGAAAGTTGGCCGGGATTGGCGCCAAAAGAAAAACTCCACCCTGCGGGGAGGTGTGGCGCGAAAGCTGTGGCCGCACCCTCAAGGACTGTGACGGACTCAGAGCCCCTCCCCGGTGATGTGAGTGACTCAGCGCAGAGCCAGAGTCACTCCTTGAAAGAGTGTGCCGCCCCTCCTCTAGAGTCCACCAGGGGGAGTGTGCACAGTGAACTGCCAGTAGCAACTTCTGTTCCCCCTAAGAAAGAAACAGAATGCAGCAAACCACAACCTCAGCTACCAGGGGCATGGCGAGCAAGGAAAGTAAGTCACCCATTTCTTTTGTGCCCGTGTCTGCATAAAGTGAGGAAGGGCGATATGGACTTTGCCTATTATTCATTGCCTAAAGGGGTCCTGGAAATATCCACTGACGGAATCACCAGCTTGAGGTGTTTGGTCTCTGATTGTGTATTTCTGGGAAAAGAACTTGTTTGGGGAGCTATTTTCTTTGTGAACGGAGCAAACCATCTTGTGTCTAGCCCTTTTCTGCCTACGCTTGAGGAGTTCCAAGCCCCGATGACAGAGACGGTTCCAGATCCGGTACCAAAAACGGAACCCCAGATAATGGAACCACAGCTAACGGAATCAACGAAGGGTAAGGTGACTGCCCAGGGAGAAGGGGGATCGCTACCACTGGTACCGCCGGAGCAGGACCGCTTCAGGCCGATGGCCACCAGTGAATGCGAGGCGCCCCGACGCTGTTCCCCTGCGGAGATGTCCCTACCCCATCCTGTACTACTGAAGACAGTAGTCAACCAGCTGTGGAGGTTGTAGAGGGCCTGTGTGCCCAAGTGAACATTTTAGACCCGGTTCCCGAGCAGGAATCACCTGCCCCGTTATCCATGGAACCGAGCGAACCATCGGTGGTGATGCGCCCACCGGCGGACCACTACAGCGGTGCTGGAAAAGAACCGGCAATTACCTGTGTCGTGGCAGAGCGGAGTCTCGTGTCGCCGGTGCAGAAACAACCTGAGAGGCGGAGTCCCACGGCCGTGGTGACTGACGGAACAGACGGTGGAGAGGAACCCATCCCAAGCCGACGGAGCGGTGAGATACATCCTTACCCTCCACAGGCGCCGGTGGTGGCAACGGCGGAGAAAGGCCTAGCCCAGGCCCGGACGGAGCAGAGAGCAGAACCATCACTTCCGGCGGCGGATGTCGTTCTGGAGGAAGAGGTTCCGGTTGGGAACCCAACGCAAGATGGCGGCGAGTCCAACGAGATGGCTGTGTCCTCTCGGCCAAGCAGCTGTACCAGGTTGCCTGGGTCCGAGAAGAGCCAGCAGGCCGTGCGGAAGCCTGGGAGTAAGGAGGTGAGTGAACCAGAGTGCCAGTCCGATGGTACTGGGCAAGGTAGCGAGAAGTTGCGGGTCGTAGCCCCGCGTATGCCGGCAGTGTTTCCCTATGCCCAACCCCCGGCCATAGTTAAAATCCCTGCCCCTGTCACTTTTTCCTACGGGTCACAGTCTAGCCAAGGGTTGTCTGGGGAGTCCCGAGCCACTTTTGAAGAATGGACTGGGGAAAATCTGGACTGGGGTGACTATTTTGCCTATGGTGAGGGATCGGGGAGGAAAATGGCTATGCAAAGAATGTTATACAGCCCTAATGATGACAATCGTACTGTTGTGGTGGGATGTGATTCTAAGAGCATTGGGTCAAATTTTGGGTCCCCAGGAACATTGGCAGTTTCATCTAGGGATTTGGGTAATGTTGCTCATATTATGCCTATTGCCCGGGGAACCCCCTATGTGCCTCCACTGGCAGAAAGAGTTATTAGGGATCGCCAAAAGTGGTTACTTTATTTTCACCATCCATGGGAGGGAGAAAGTAAGTTCGAAATGAGGTCCCCTGATGAAGATAGGGGATATGGCACTGATGAAGAGGAAGGATTAGGAGAAGAAAATTGGGATCCTGGCGGGTTAGATGAGACGTGGTGTAGTCCAGAGGGGATATGCTACATCCCCAGGAGATGCCTTAGGGAGGTGTATGGGCATGATCCTTTCGGTCCATTAGCATCCATGCCAGAATTATGGGCTGATTGTGGGTGTCCAGTATGTCACCCAGAGTGTTACCACATTGATGCTTTAAGCCCAGTGGACCATGCTGTACGTAAGCCACCTTAAGAGGGTATAGGGGTACCAGTAATGGATACTACAGCAGGGGGTAATTCTGGTTGTTACACATCTACGTTAGGATGTGTCTGTTATTATGTTTATGAGAAAAGATATGTACTGTAATAATGTGTTGTTATGTTTTGCAGTGCTACCTGAAGGAAGGTTCCGCAAATTTAGGTCCCAAGCGTGGGCGTTGGGATTCCACCTGGGGGATAATGTAGCCATGTCTAAAATTGGTGTACATATCTCTTTCTCATTCTGGCAGTAAACCTGGTAAGTGTGCAGGATTGCCAGCATGCTATCAATGAGGTTTGCCCTCACACCCTGGTGAGGTGTCATATGTCCCCAAAGGAAGTGACAACATGCAGTGTGTTCCCACTTAGTGATACAGAGCATGTTTGTTCTCTGGGGGGTGATATAAGACACAGCACTGCCTAAAGTTAGGAGTTCAGTTTCCTGTTGTTGTGCTGCTCTGTTCACTGAGAGGCACGTGAAGGTCTGCAACAATGTTGCAGTGTCTCCTGCTAGCTGTGAGTCAGTGAGCATACGCAGCAGAGTTAGAGGAGCTGAGATAGACAAAGCAGCTCAGGAGAGGAGCTGACAGCAGCCAGAGAAGCTGGAGAATCTCTCTGAGAGTAGAGGTGGAAAGCAGATCTATTAGAGAAGGGACCTTCCTAATGGAATGCTGCAAGGAGATGAGTGGCTGAGCTGTTATCTGTGAGGGGCAGCTTGCCCATACCAACCATCAATAAAGATGCCCTGTTCGAATATACCTCCACTGTGTGAGTGTGAAGTGACTCAGCAGTGGATGGCACCACCAAGAAGGAGTCCCTCACCAGGACCATCTCCCTGCGGAAGCACAGATCCTGATGAGGTGGAGGCACTGCACTGGATATAGGTAGGACTCGCACACACTACCTCAGCTGCCTGTCTGGATGACATCCTCTAATACCATCAAGCGGGAGACTCAGGAGCCCTGTTGCCTACAGGTGCACCACCAGACACGAACACGTAATGGGGATTGGTTAGATTACCCGGGCCAATGTGAGATTGGGGGGGGGGAAAACCCGTTACAGCTATGTAAGGGGGTCACCCCCAGTTCCCCTGATCTTCCTTTGCCCTCTGCCTTACCCCTGTGGCAGTGGGGGAAGGGGACGGCAACTGCTCCCGGCGGGCACTGCCCTCTTGGTTGTGGCTCGATCTTCGCCCATGCGCAGTAAAGATCGCGCACGCGGTCCCCATAGAAAAGAGCTGTACCTGTACTATGCCAGTACCCCCAGGGCCCGCGATAGCTCAGCTCCCCAGTAAAGTGAGTGTTGCCAGGGACAGCCCTCAGGTTAGCGACCCTGTCACTTGCATTAGTGGGAGCTGGGGAACAGAAGGGAAGAAAGGCAGCAGCGGACGTAGTGTTAAGTTGCAGGGTGTTGCTGCATGCGCTGATAGTGATCAGTTAAGTGAGTTGGAGTCAGGGAGCTGTGAGGGAAGGAAGGGTGCGGGGAGCGAGTGCAGCTCCTGCACCCATATAGGTACCCACACCCCAGGTAGGCCCCAACTCCCCACTAGTTTAGTGGGTAAGTGATGAGGGAGGCCCAAGATAGGGACGCTGCCCTTAGTGTAGTGCTGCCTTGTCAGAGTCACGGCTGTCAGTGCTGTGAGGTCTGACAGGCAGGCACCTTGTTGTGTAGCACGTTGGCTGCACACATCCAGTGGGTCACAGCTTGTTGCTGCAGGCGCTGGGATTAGATTAGTAACAGTCAGGGCTGGGAAGAGTTAGGGGAGTGGGGCAGGTTATTAACCCCTGTAGGTCCCTAGGAGTTTCCCTAAAGCCATTACAGGTTGCTGTGCTATAGGGACGGCCTATAGTATAGCGCGTGTCATTCAGTGCTGTAGGGACAGGTCCTATGTTAGGGATCCTGTCACGGTAGGGTAGATTAGACAGGGACACAGCGGACGCTGCGGTTCCTGCTACGAGGTACGGATCCAAGTTGGGGTCCACAGAGACTGCTTCCAGGTTCGGATCGCCCCTGGCGGTCCGCGCGTACATAGGAGTCCGGTGTAGGATCAGACGGAACCATCACACGACAGATCCTTTGTGAAGCCAGTTGGAGATCCGAGCACGTGAGTGCTCGGCAGGTACTATCTAACACACAAGTACACCAAAGGGCCCTTAGTATAAATAGTGACTGCGCAGTCACCTATTGACTCTCTCTGCAAGAGTGCGGGACATTGGGTGGGGTTCTTTGGACACTGGGTGGGATCACTTGGTGTTGGGGAAGCGTCCTGCTGGACGTCGCAGTAAGTGTCTCCTCGAGAGAGGGACACCTGTTCTGATATGTTATGGTATTGATGTGATGATGTGTTATATGCTGTTCCCAGTAAATGGTATTAGTTAATATATAAATCACTGTGTATGGTATTATTGATTGTCCTCCGAGGAATCACTCCCCCTCTGGTGGGAGCCATCGCAGGTGGAGGCGCTGCATCGTTGTAAGTGAGTACCCCTAGTATAATTGCCCCAGGTTCCCCGTGGCGGAAGCTCAGCCCTCCTGCGAACCAACAGGTAATGCACCACACCTATGGTAACACCGTATGTTCCTTGCACCCACATCAGATCTGCGATTGGGGGGGGGGGGGGGGAATACCCGTTACAGCTAGTTTCCACAGACCACAAAATGCTACACTTTTCGGCAAATAAAATTTCACATTTTGTATTTCTGGGGGTCCCTGAAAAGTAGAGAGAACGGTTTGTAGACATTGCTCTGTACTAGGAGTTGACCTTGTAGTTGTGACCTTGTGGTTGTGACCTTGAGGTGTCCCCTCGCTGCTGCACGTACAGCACAACTGCTGGCAAGCCAGGACACCTTGTATCTTATTTGGAACATTGAGACGTTTTTCAGATCTGGGTTTGGCTATGAATATGGGAAGAGTGTTAACTGCTTGTCTGCCAGTGTGTCCCGCAATGCATTGCTGGGTAAGTAGAACGGCACCTCTGGGTATTCCGACTGAACTCTATCTAAGGAAGACATTTGGGTACTCTGAATTACAGGTCCCGTAGAGCCCGGCTTATAATAACCACTTAAATGTGCAATCTCACAAACTTGGCCATAAAAAATTTTTCTGTGAATTACAGTATCTAATTGACTAATGTAACGGTGCTAAAAGCAAATATTTGGCTGCTTTTGTTTAGCTCGGAATAAACTGCAAACTGAATTTCTTAAGGGCCCTGAATGGGGAAGGGCTTGCCTATCCAAATGTTTTCTTAACCCTTAGTCCAGTGCCCCCCCCCCTCCTGTTAGGCTTTTAGGATATCCCAGCTTCAGCACAGGTGGCTCAATTTGAGGTGCAGTTGAAGACTACACCACCTGTGCTGGAGCTGGAATATCCTAAAAACCTGACCTATTTGGGGGTCATGAGTATACTACAACTCACAGAAGCCTCGGCAGAGACGGGAGATCACATGACCAGCAGCAGTTTAAAACACAGGTGCCAAGTGTGGATTTATAGGTGCCTATCGACCAGGCACCTGGGATTTTTCTACCCCCTGCGTTAGAGTATATATATGTGAATCCTTAGTTGTGTTGACATTTTAAAGTATTCTATATACAATCTTGTGTTTCAATTGCAGGTTTTGAGACCAGTTTATCAAGAAAAGGATGAAACTGCTGGTGAGTTCCCGCTTGGTTTATTACATAATAAATGAGATCTTTCACTGGTAGAGACTAATATGTCAGTAATACGTAAAGTTGGGTCTCTTGCCCAAGGAGCTTACAGTCTAATCTTGATGCCGGAGGCACCATGAGATAGTGACTTGCACAAGGAGAGCCGACGAGCTGAAACCTTTGCACAGCAGGCAGATGTTGGTGCGTAGTTTTCGTGAAACCCGCTCCAATGCAAAACCTTTTTTTTGTTCCCATCCACTTTTTCAACATAATCACATTTTCTCCAGCAATTTTGTGACAAATTTGATACGTTGGAAGCGAGACAGAAAGACTGCGAAGACTCTTGGGGCAAACTACAAGTAAGATTTGCTTTTGTCCCCAAAAATTTGCAAAATAGACAAATTTAGCAAAACCTCTGCAACTTTTGCCAATCTCCCAACTGTGCAATGAAGGCAGCATAGGACCACCATACTGTAACACATGGGGGGGGAGGGGGATCATTTACCTGTTATTCCTCTTGCTATTAAAGGGGCAGGCCCACATACCGGGAAAAATAAATGAATATATATATATATATATATATATATATATATATATATATATATATATATATATATATATATATATATATATATAGTTGTCAATGTAATTGCCTTCCTGAGAAATATTCAATCCGCCTTGTAGTAAATGTTTTACTTACTCGTGCTTTGTGTATAAATTAGTCACTTTCTATTTCAAGCCCAGGTCATTTGAATGTTATCTGGAAATTATTGTTCTTTACTAAACGCAGGATATTGTCAGTCATCGCACCATCCAAAGCAGGGGGCGGGCAACTCCAGTCCTCAATGGCCACCAACAGGTCAGGTCTACAGGATATCCCTGCTTCAGCATAGATGGCTCAGTCGAAGACAACCACCTGCGCTGAAGCAAGGATATCCTGAAAACCTGACCTGCTGGTTGCCCTCGAGGACTGGAGTTGCCCACCCCTGCTATAAAGCCTCTGCTTTATCAGATCGTGCTCTGTGTCATCCACAGTTGCCGGCATCTGATTCTTTTTTTTTTTGTTAGAATTATTGTTCTGTCTCATTATATCTTTAAATTAACGATGCTGCCATCATTGGCCAAACAAAATGAGAAATATATATACAAAAGTAGAGTCATGAAGTGGTAAGGACGTGTAATCCGGCCAAGTTGGATTGTGAAAAACCCGCTACAGCATTTGGGCACTATAAAGACATTTCAAGTTTAACAAATGACGTAACACTATTTTATTCATATCCGTGAAGCGTAAAACATTTTTAACTACACTTAACCCTTAACCCTTGTTATGATATCACTCCCATTCGTTCGCTTTGGTTCTAGGAGTGTTGCTAATGAACGGTTTGATCCCAGATGTGGATCTGTCTAAATAAAGATACCATGTAAAACGACCCCAAGTGCTTCACGGGTATATCACTTCATTATGGGAACAGACATTAACTGGAAACGATGGCAATAAACACCGTCTGCAGATTGGGCACCATCGTCTTTCTCCTTTGCATTCGCCAGTAAATTGCAGGTTTTAGATTGTTTATCCCCATTACCCTAAACTGGCATGTTGGCAAGAAGATTGCAATATATTTATTTCTGTTCCGTTTTTAAAAATTGTTCCATGTTTCTTTGAAATCAGAATTTTCTAGTGCCAACAATGTGTAATAAAACATGTGCATCTTGCTACAAAGTACCGACGGCGGATCCCTTCCTTACGGTTTCATATAACAACCCTTTGTTGTGCGTGAGAACTGAAATCCTGTGTGGAATAGAGCTAAACCTTCTCTCCACTGTGGGAAAAACAAACCACTAGCTATTTAACGCACGTTTTGATTTGAAGGACATTTACACCCCACTGAGCAGTATGTTTAACATTACTTTGATAAAGATTGGTATTCCTCTGCCATATCGTACACATCAATGGAACAGCAGGGAAAGGTCCAGAAATACTTAAGCCCGTTTTTGGAGAATGTTGCACAGACCATGAGTTTCTTTCTCATTTCCTCCTATTTTATTTCAAGACCTTCTGAAAGGACCCACAATTTGAAAATGGTCATAAGTTAATCGTTGCTTTTGAAATTTTAACAACGACGGTCAAATGCGGATTAAGAAACTCTTCTGGATATTGCGCTTGGCCAGTGAGCCAGTTGTTTTTTTTGCTGCTGGTCCTTTGAGACAAAAAGTGAATCCGGCAAATCAAACACTGGAGTTGTTCACATTTAACAAGGTTATTAGAATTAATGAGCTGCTAATTAAAGTTGGTGTTCCCTAATGGCATTAATGCCTGTACAACCCAAAGGGCCAGCAATGCATTGCGAATTGTAATTAATTGTAAAGTCTTTCAAAATGTGTATTTATCTATAAGCAAATATATTTAAATATATATTGGCATTTTCCTGTTTGTCCCCATGGCAGTGCTCATCAATGGGTTAAGTTCCATCCTCCAGCTGAGAGAGGACAAAAATCTCTCTCTGTGGGAGGACCACAACAAGCCCCTCCTTAACTCCTCACGTAGTCTTTTTCTGTCCTATTTGAGCTGTCCTATTTGAGCTGCTTTGTTTTGTTTTCTGTAAGTAGAAGGGGGGCTTACCTGATAGTCTTTGAGTAGTTGATCCAGGGAATTGTCCACTTCTCCCTCCCGCTGAAGCCCGGACTTCCGCACCCAAGGAGTAGTCAGTCCATGAGGCCGCCGGTGGGCCATGCTGTGGATAATCGCTCAGGGTTACAGCTTCAGCCGGTGTGATGAGCGCTGCTTGAAGCAGGGAGTGCAAGTTCCTCCAGAGGAGGCTTTTTCTGCATCGATGCTCAATTATATCTGACCTTCCTTGTATTATCTGATGCTTCACATTCATTAACAAACCCCATCTGGTTGGGGTTATCTGATTTTGGGAGAAGTTTTTGTAGCCTGTTTGTCATTATTTTGCTGCAAATTAAGGTGGGGGTTTACTAGGGGAATTGGTCTGTAACTCACCACATTGGGTCCTTTCCCTCCTTGTGGAGGACAGTGATAGCTGCTTTTGACATCTGCTATGGGATTTTTCCCCCTTTTAAGTAAGGAGTTGAGCATCGTGGGAGCTAATAGGCCGATATACTTTTTGTAATACTGTATAAATTCGTTACTGTCAAGTCTTTGAAGTTTTCAAAAGTTTGATTGCGCTATTAATTTGAGGGCTATAATTTCCCTGTTGATACTTTCGGGGTTATCGTGGTTCAATTTAGGGAGATTTGTATTTTTGTAGGTATTGAGTGTTTTTTTTTTTGTTTTTTTTTTTAGGTCAACCTCCTAAACCTGGTTGTGGTTTTAATGATATATATATATATAGTCTGTTATACAAGTTATAGAATTATTTGGTAATAAGTCTCGGGTCATATGTTATTTCCCCATCTTTGTTTTATAGCCATTAGTTGGACTTTTTCCTGATCCCTTTTAATTTGTTATGGTTACCCTTCTCATAGAAGTCATTTGGTCCATTTCAGGGTC